>NC_137003.1:40748646-40766146 GCF_032717465.1 Coenobita brevimanus | reverse complement strand
AATTTCTGAACTCCAGGCGGCTCTGTCGCAGTGTCATGATTCCTGTCCTGGTTATGATGATATTCCTTCTGCCTTTCTAAGTCACCTGTCTGATGAGTCTCTTTTGTTTTTGCTTTCACTGTTTAATAAGATCTGGTGTTCTGGGGAATTTCCTGCTTGTTGGGGTGTTGCTGTGGTTATCACCAGCCCCAAACCAGGTAAGGACCACCTACAGGCAACGAATTATCGGCCTATTTCTCTAACGTCATGTATTTGTAAAGTTCTGGAAAAGATGGTCAATGTTAGGCTTGTGTGGTTTTTGGAGAGAGGTGACTTATTATCCCCTGCCCAGTATGGCTTTCGAAAAATGCGATCTACCTCTGATGCACTGCTGTCCTGGGAATCTTCTGTCTGTGAGGCTTTCTCCACTAACCAACACCAGGTCACGGTCTTCTTCGATCTGGAGAAGGCATATGACACTGCCTGGCGTCATGGCACTTTACTTTCTCTTCATGAGTTTGGTCTTCGTGGGCACTTGCCTATGTTTATTCAACAGTTTTTATCTAACCGTTTTTAAGGGTCAGAGTGGGAGCAGTGCTTTCTAATGCCCGTGAACTAGAAGATGGAGTACCACAAGGGAGTATCCTAAGTGTTACTTTGTTTGCTGTAGCCATTAACAGTGTAATCAGTGTGATCAGTGTACTTCCTGACGACGTACGAGGATTACTGTATGTCGATGACCTCTCAATTTCCTTCACCGCCTCTAAAATGTCTCTGATAGCGAGGAAGTTGCAGCTTGCTCTTAATAGAATTTCTGACTGGGCAGAGTCTCGCGGTTTCCGTTTTTCTTTAACGAAGACAGTGGCTATGCATTTTTGTCGTCTTCGAGGGGTTCACCCAGACCCTGACTTGTATCTCTATGGTCGGAGAATATCCTGTGTGGAAGAGACGCGGTTTCTGAGTCTTCTGTTTGATAGACGACTAACCTGGGTTCCTGATATTCGTTCTGTTAAGGTAGCATGTCTAAAAGCTTTGATTCTTTTGAGGGTTTTGCCTCATACCTCTTGGGGTGCTGACCGTCAGACCTTCCTCCTTTTGCATAGGTCTCTTATTCTTCCTAAACTTGAATGTGGGTGTGAGGTCTACTCCTTTGCAACAGATGCCCATCTCCGGTTGTTAAATTCTGTGCATCATGCTGGTTTACGTCTGGCAACTGGGGCATTCAGATCGTCCCCGATTTCAAGTTTGCTGGTGGATGCTGGTGTACTCCCCTTGGATATGCGACGCCATTTGCTGATGATGAGGTGTTGGTATCGTCTCCACCCCATTCCCGACTCAATTTCTTGTGCCATTGTCTCCCAGGATTTCCGATCTTCTGTTTATGACACCCGTCATAGTTTCCTGAAGCCCTTTGGTTACAGGGTCCGGTCTGTTATGTTAGCCCTCTCTGTTCCAAGACTGGCAGTTTGTCCACATCGGAACCCAAGGATGGGTTCTTGATTCCTCCCTCGTGTGACATTTTGTAGGTCTGTTGTTGAAAAAAAGGGCTCACTTCCGTCTCAGGTGTCCCTTTCACTTCATTTTAGAACATGCCTCCACTCATGAGGGTTCTGTCCCCGTCTAAACTGACGGGTCTACGACTGATGCTGGAATGGGATTTGGTGTTGTCTTCCCTTCCTTTAGTAGGGGCAGTTGCCTTCCTGACATTACTTCAGTGTATACGGCGGAATTGACTGCGATTTTATATGCTCTTAAAATCATTTTTACTCTCCCCCAATCCGTTTTTGTGATTTTTTATGACTCGCGTAGTGCTCTGCCTGCACTGGAGTCTTTTAATGCATCTCATCCAATGGTTTTATCAATTTCAGAGTGGCTTTTTCTTCTTGGCCGTCGTGGCCGCCATGTGGACTTCTGTTGGGTTCCCGCACAAGTTGGTGTGGTGGGCAATGAGAGGGCAGATAAACCTGCTAAAGCTGCGTCTTCTCAACGGCCCCCAACCGACTACCCGCTTCCTGCTTCTGATGTAACACCCTCGTTGCGGTACGCAATTAGTACGTGTTGGCAGAGACACTGGGGTGGTGTTGCTCATAATAAACTAAAAGAAATCTTTCAGAGAGTGGTTGTGCCAAGGGTTTTTCCCACCATGTCTCGGCGATTGGAGGTGGCTCTTGCTAGGCTTCGCATTGGGCACTCTCGGCTTACACATGGGTCCCTCATGAGTGGTGAGACCCAACCTTACTGTGATGACTGCCTTGTTCCCCTTACTGTCCGTCACTTGCTGGTCGAGTGTCCGAGTTTGGGGGACTTACGTCAGAGATTCCTCCATAGGCATAAGGGGGCAGATGGTGCCTACTGTTTGTCCTCGATGCTTGGTGAAGCCTCTACTGATATTACTGATGTCTTTGGTTTGCTTCAGGTGGCGGGCCTTCTTCCACGTTTATAAGTAATTGAAAATTTTATAAACTATTCATTTATTATTTTCAGTGTTTTATTCCTATTAACAGATATTAACTTTATTTTGAATATGCATTTTTGATTTTGCTGCGTCTTTTACCTTGTTGTCCGGCGGCATATGACCCTAGCAGTTGCGCCGCCAGATATTAATTAATACAATCAATCAATCTTTTTCATGTCTCAGAATATCTGCATAGTTTCTGCTAATAACATACAGAAAGATGTTAATGTATGGCAACAATACATAAATCTCTGAGCTGGCACAAAGTTACCTATGCCAACGAGACGAGAATACTGTTCGACAAGCGTCTGAAAGAGGTGCAATTTTCCATCATCTCATCCTAAATCTTCTGCAAAGCTATGAGAAACAGTTCCTTTCTCTAACACTGTCTTTCCTGTCCCTGAAAGTTTCTAAAAGAGTTCCCTTCAGGCTATATTATATGATACTTGAAGGCGATACATTGTGCAGCGGTTGGTGAGTGTGGAGGGTGGTAGTGGCGTGCCCTTCTGTGACGCTAAGAAACACTTCCCTTCTCTAATACTCTTTTCCTATCCCTAACAGCTTCTGTATGAGTTCTCTTCACTCCCTACAGGCGGTATTATGCGAGATGTGAGGGCAGGGTATTGTGTTGCGGGTCGTGAGTGCGAAGTGTGATGGTATTGGGTGCCCTTATCTGACAGAAATCGTTATCTTTTCTTAATCTAAAAGAAACAGTTTCCTTCTCTAACACTACCTTCTCAGTCCTCAACAGTTTCTATAACGGCACATTTCAGGCGGTGTTATGTGAGATGAGGGAGTGTGGGGCGAGTAGTGAGAGTTAAGTGTGGTGGTGTGGTGTGGCGGTGCAGCGTCAGTCAGTCTCGGCTAAGCCATACAACGGTTCGAACGTGGGTCACTGCGGTCGCGTCGGATTATGGTGCGACTGAAAGTTGCTTGTGGTGTGTGTTTGTGTGCTAGTGGGGCTGTGAGTGTTGTCTGTGGACGTTGGTGAAGTGTGAATGTCTTGAAGGTGCACGTGTTGCTAGTGGGTTGATGAGTGTCTGTGAAACTGTGGCGTGTGTGTGTGGTTGGTTGGTGAGACTGTGAGAGTGTTGTTTGTGTCTGGTCGTTGAGGTTGTGTGTGTGTGTGTGTGTGTGTTGGTGAGATTGTTAGTGTTGTTTGTGGGTGTTTTTGGCTGTGTTGTTGGTGGTGAAGCCGTCTTGTTTGTGGCAGGCTGATGAAGGTGTACATGTGTTTGTGAAAACTGCGTGTTGCTATGGTAGGTTGGTGAGACTGTATGGTGATTGGTTGGCGATGCTGTGTTATTTGCTGACTGATTGTTGTTTGTGGCCGTTCATTGAGGCTGGAGTGTTGCTTTGGAAGATTAATGAGGCTGTGTTGCTGGTCCAGTGTTGTTTGTGGCCAGTTGGTGAGACAATGAGTGTTGTGACCGGCTGGCGAGGTTGTAAGTGATGCAAGCTGCACCACACGCCCACATATAAGCAAGAGTGTTTGAGTTCCACTTTGGATGGAAACATCGATGAAATTACAGTGTGGACAAATACTTGGCGCAGTTCTTTCATCCTGATAGTAAGTCATGTACAAAGGCAGTAACTTTCTCTGAGCATTAGTCGGTGTTTCTGAAATGAGGGTGAAATTTTACCACCTAAATTTCTTTTTAAACAGCGACAATGAACTGAAAGAGCAATGCATAGAAACAGCCACTAGAATATATATATTATAAATAAAATTACCCCAGTGACATAAGTAACTAAACTGCCTTCAGGCAAGTATAAGGTTTGACATAACCCTTTCAGTATGAGTATTTTCCTAAGATGAATAAAATCGTTTGGTTCTAGTAAGAGACATTAACGTATATAACACATTCAGTAAGTGAGGTTTACCCTAAGGTTAAAACCATCTGATCCAAGCTAGAATATGAAAAGGCGTCGTGGTTTCTAACCTCCTCTCTACGAGATCTCTCTCTTGAGTTTAAGAACACCCTATGAAATGATTAAGAAAATAGATGGAGTCATCATACTTAAGTGGTTAACGTGAGAACCAAATGTGCATCTGAGTTTTGGAATGTGAGGGTGCGTGTGCCTGCCCGTCTCGCTGCAGCAGTCTACGTGCACCCAGAGCGATTAAACAGCATTGATCTGACAACGCCTCAACGTTGCTTCTCGGTCTGCCAGTGTTTTACAGAGCCAATACATTATCGTATAGTTGTGTCTAAATCTCCAAGACCTCCATTACAGCTCGAGCACTGTACCATCACCTTAATAGCCCACCAAAGCTCACACCACCACCTCCGTCGACAGAACTGAGTCAGCACTGCACCACAACTCTTTACAAATTGCCATAGATCTACAGCACCACCACATTATTGCTACAGCTGTGTCCATACCATCACCGTAGCATTTAGCCAATATTGAAGCACATTTCTTAACATTCTGCCACAGTTCTCGGCATCACCACACATCTGCGACTACCAACTCACTGAGAAATTCGCAACTTCATCCAACAAGGTATTCCAAGATTCCATCAGGGGGGATTAAAGAGCACCAAAAGAGAGAAACGAAGAAAGAAAGGGGGAGAAAGAGAGACAGCACAGCAACATCCCACGTGACTAGAGTGAGTTAAGCAGTTCACTGACACTAGTCCAGCCCCAGTCGCAAGCATGACTGTGTTTTATACCGACAAGATTGCCAGTCGGGGCGGATTTGGATCGTTTTGGAAGCTGTTGATGAGGTGAGCCAGTTATTATAATCATTTATCTCCTTACCAAAATATGTATCTAATATTAATCCCAGAATTTTTCAGGGTTTCCACGACAAAGATGAGAGTCCTTGAGTGTCCTTGTCTGTTTATATACTGTGTATTTGCTTTTGCCTACTTTTTAGCATTTTCTTTGTGGATCCTGCCTCATCTCATACCCTAATGTGGGAATTGGAGGGCAAGATGATTACTTACTTTTTGCACCCTTTCACAGTAGACATTAGCATCCTTGTAACTGTTTAGTAGTGCACTAACATTCCTTATAGTTCCGTGGTTACAGTGCTAATGACTTTTGAACAGTATATTAATTAGTGATCATGGTACCACTGTCAAAATGGACAGTTCAGCACATCATAATGCATTTGTGTGTGTGTGTGTGTGTGTGTGTGTGTGTGTAGAAATATTTTACTGGGATTCCTGCCATAACTGGGACTCATTAAGTACAGTATGTTGTAGATGAATTAGTCAGTGAAGAAAAATCCATGGCAAGTTACATTTTAGTTGCATCACTCATATACGTGAACATTTAATTAGACAGAGAAACTTGAATTAGGAACAGCTAAACAAAAAAAGAGTAAAATTGAAGAAAGTGAACTCGACTCGTGCACATACACCCAGTAAATGAAATGGTATACGAGTAAATAAGATGTAATTGGACGATGGTAAAAGTGTTCACTTCATCAAGCCCACTTACAGTTCTATGTGTTCAAGGACACTTAGAAGGATAAGTAAGAAGGCGTGATGAAGTGGCAAGATATGAATGAGACGATGGAACGGAAGGGAAGAAATTAGGAAGGGAGCATGGGGATGGTGAGTGGTAAAGGAGGAATGAAGAGGAAGAGAGGAGGCAAATTCACGAAAGGAAGGGCTTGGAGAAGAATGGATGGAAGTAAGAAATGGAGAGAGGAAGAAAGGACGTGTGGTGGTAATGCGGTGGTAAGAAAGTAATGAAGTCGAGGGGAGTTCAGAGGAAGCGAGGAGAGAGAGGAGGTAAGAGGAGAAAGGTAAAGGAGGGGGCTCGACTCAGGGAAGGGGAGAAGGGAAGGAGAAGGCATGACGGGAGTGAGGTGGTAAGAAAAGAATGAGGCGGATGGGAGTGGAGAGGAAGGAAGATGAGGTACGAGGTATTTGTTAGCCGGTGAGACAACTTGACCGAGAAAGGTAGAGGGCGGAAAAGGTTATAGTGAACAGGAAATAAGTAAATAAGTAAAGTCTGGCTTCTCAAGGTTTAATTTTCATGAGGTTAAGAAGCTGTCCGGCACTCATCCTTAACTATTAATTCTCCATGTTCTGTCCATCTCGCCCTGTGCTGCATGCTGTGAGGGGTTGACGGTGAGACAGTGTGACCGATGAAGGTGAAGATTCGTTGAACAGGTTATAGGGAATAAGAAGGAAAAAATGCAATAACCTACCGATAAAATAAATTGGAAGTTAGTCTCTCTCTCTCTCTCTCTCTCTCCCGTCAAATTAGGAGACCCGGGCACCTGTTTCTTGACTATTCACTGTATCTCCCAACGCCGCATCCTGTGAGGGGTGGAAGGTGGGGCAATGAGGGCGAGACAGGTAAAGGACCACAGTACGGGACAGGTTATAGGGTAAAAAAAAAATAAATAAATAAGCCTAAATAAAAATAAAAATACAAAGGTTAGGCTTTTCTGATTGCTTAGGCCATTCTGTAGGAATTAGGAGACTCGCAAGCATCTCTCTCTTAACGATTTGTTCTCTTTGTTCTCTCTGTCCCCAAAGCCGCATCATGTGAGAGGTGGAAGGAGAGTCATTGTTACTGGGAGGGGAGGGAGCGTAGGACAGAGCATATTAAGTACAATAACTGGGAGGATAAAATGTTGTCTCATTGATTGTCTTGTATACGGGAGATGCACTGGCCCCTCTTGGAGATTTATTATGTTTAATGTCTGTTGTCCAACGCCGCGTCTTGTGAGGCTGTGGTAGGTGAAGGGTCGTAAGACGTAAAGACACAACAGGTTATGGGGAGCAGGAAAGAGAGAGAGAGAGAGAGAGAGAGAGAATTTTGGATGCTCACCATAGATCTCTTCTTATATACAAAGACTGATAAACTGATAGATAGATAGGTATAAACAAACCGTATTCTTCCAATTTTACTCGTATGTTTTCTTTTGCTGTCCGTAGGCGATTTTGTTCCTTCAGTTTCGAGGAGACTTGTAACGTCCGATGGTAACAAAAATAGGCTAAAAATATACGTCACGAGATGCAAGGGGTTAAACTTGTGATCGTAAACTGTTTTATAATATGAAATATTTGACGAAAAAAAAAAAAATGTCCTTTTTCCCTCGTTGCTTTTTGCTCTATGTCCTGTACCGTGGGATGCAGTGTAACCAATTCCTGCCCTCACAGGTGGTTTCAAATTTACTATCATAGGACAAATATCTGCTCCTAGTTGAAATGAACAAACAATAGGACCTGTAGTGGAGGGATGAATGAAGGCTCTACGTTTAACATAAATAAACTAGAAAGCACTCAGAGATCGCATACCTCTGCCAATGCCGCATGCGCATCTGGATCCGCCCCAAAATTTAATCAATGCTTTCTTGGTCCATAGCCCACTCTTCCACAAAATTTCATTGAAGTTCATCGAGAACTTTTGGAGATATCCTGTGGACAGACAAACAATCAGACAAACATAAGTGAATACATAACCTCCTCCAACTTCGTTGGCGGAAGTAATAAATAAATAAATAAATAAGTAAATAAAATTTAGAGCTGAATAAAATTGCCCGGAGACAGCAAGACTAAAACCACCACAAACAACTTTTTTTCTTGCTACTTTCAGACATTTTATCATAATTCGTATTCAGCTTCTCTGAGCATATAAAATAGATAAACTTATTATCAGTTTGCCCAGTTAATCCAAGTACTCAAGAACTCACTCCAGTCCGGCCAGTGGCTCTTTGATGTGGAAGTAATGAAGACTGACTCAGGGTTAAATTAAAAAAAAAAAAAAAAAAATCATGCTCCCATAACTCACTTTTAGCTCATTAAAACGTTTGGGTTTAGCTAGAATAGAAAACTAGAGCCAGAGTTGTCCCTATCATGCGAGGGTTAGGCCTAATTATGATGATTTTAAACTTAATATGTTCTGACCTTGAGAAGAATAATCCAACAGACTGCGATTTGTTTTGTTTTCTTTTTCAATTACTCTCTCTCTCTCTCTCTCTCTCTCTTACACACACACACACACACACACACACACACACACACACCGTGACTGTACCCACCCTCGCACACACCAAGAGATATTTGCACCACCAATAGCAAGCGCATGACAAGCAAGGTTGCATGGGTCGAGTCTGGTTGCACGGACGGTTGGAAGGGTTTGGTTGCACAGCAGGACTAGGAGATGAGTCTGGTTGCAAAGTGGGGGAGAGACGAGAAGGGGAAGGGAAATCATGTTGGTAGGAAAGTAACAGGTAGAAGGATGGGTTGGTTTGGTCAAGGTAAACATGATAGCACAGATGAGTTGGTAGGTGAGTGAGAAGCGGAAGACCGAGTTAGTTTGGTAGGACACCTGAGGATAGTAGGGAGAGGGATTGGTTTGACTGAGGTATTAATGGTTGCACGGTGAAGTAAGAGAGTCTGGGATAGAAAAAGTTACTGGTTTGGTTGATGTAGGTTAGGTAAGACAGTAGGGCCGAAGAATGTGTTGGTTTGGATAAGGTAAGTCTTGTAGCACAATGAGGTTGATAGGAGCAGAAGGGAGAAGGAAGACAGGGTTATTTTGGTAGGACACATGGGGGATGAAGGGAGAGATGTTGAATTGACTGAGGTAGGTTTGGTAGTACAGTGAGGTAGGAAAGGGAGGGAGAAGAAGGGGTATGTATGGTAGAGATATGTTTGGCATGATAGTGTGGTAGGAAAGTCGGGGACAGAAGGGGAAGGCGTTGGTTTGGCTGAGATAAGTTTAGTAGGACAATGAGGTAAGTAGGAAAGTCGAGGATGGGTGCTGATTTGTTTGAGGTAAGTTTGGTGCCACACTGGGGTTGGTGGGAGGTGGAGGGGTTAGTCTGGCTGGGGTAAAATTGGTAGCGCAGTAAGGTAGGAGAGGCGGGAGTAGATGTTGGTTGGCCGAGATTAATCTGGTAGCACAGTGGGTTTGGTAGAAGGTGGGGATGAAGTCTGGTTGCGTTCGTGCCAAAATAAACTAAAGCAATACCGATAACCTTCTAATCCTGCCCCGCCTTCTGCCAGGATGGGGCCAGGCTCGGAGTTACATGTGGCTTTGATACGCGAGGGAGTGTTCATCATCATCATCATCATCATCATCATCTTCATCATCATTATCAGCCATTTCTCCTAGTACCATATTATAAATGAAACTGAGATTGATTGGATTCAGAGACAGAAATAGGAAAGTGGAAAGCCTGACAAACTACCACCAGAATACTCAGTCATATAAGGCTCACATCCATTCCCTCACCAATCATCCCTTCCAAACTCGGCCACTTACTTAGATAAAATACTTAGAACCGTAGAGGATCGGAAGCCAGTCTTTAGTTGAAAAAAAAAATCGTCTGGTCGTAGCAAGAATATCAGAAGCTAGTTAACATTTCTCATGTTAAGGACACACACACACACACACACACACACACACACTAGAGAAGGCAAAACGATAGGGAGGAGAGAACGAGAGGTCAGTGGATACAGAGAACATAAGGCAAGAGTGTTCGTTAAGTAGGAAAAAAAACATTTTTTTTTTTTAAGTCCCCACAGCCATACACCGTTAAGCAGCATCTGTCTGTCTGTCAACCGGCCAGTGTTCATTTATATACTTGTCTGTCTATCTATCTATCTATCTATCTATTCAGATACCTAATCCTCGAGTTTCCAATTACCTCTCTTCATTAACGTGCAAGGTGTGCGTGTGTGTGTGCAGGTGACGCCTATCTGAGCAAACACCTGCTGTATGTTATTAACACATCGCCTCTCACCTGCCTCACCTCAGTTTATCTTACCTTACCTGCCTGCCTGCCTGCCCACCTAGTTTTACTACCTACCTGTCAGCCTGCTTACCTGCCTACCTAGCTATCTGTCTACCTGCCTACCCTCCTACCTACTTACGTGCTTGCCTACCAGCTAACCCTGTCTGCCTGCTTGCCTGCTTACCTCTGTGCGTGCGTGCATTCATTCCTGCCTGTCTGGCTGCCTGTCTACCTACTACCTACCTATTTACCTACATACCTGTCTACTTACCTATGTACTGTACTTGCCTTCCATTCTACTTACTTGACAACACGCCTGCCTACTAACCTGCTTGCTTGCGTACATACGCACATTGCTACCTACCTAATTACCTGAGTGCTTGCCTGCCTACGTTCTTGCGTGCGTGCATTCTTGCCTGCCTGCCTAGTGGGGTTGCCTCTGTGACGTGCAGGTAAGGTTATGAGGAAGTCATAAACACGGTGACTTCGAATTTAAATCCTCAAACAGTTTTCAACAAAATGAAAACAGTTGCCAGTCAAGTATTGTTTTTACCGGTAGTGCAGCGAGGAAGAATCAAAATATGGGAAACCTTCAGAAAATTTAACTTTGAAGAGAATACGAATGACCTCTTTCAGCTCAGTTAATGGCCAGGAGTAGCACTGTGATGTGGGATTAGCCTAGTTCCAGCAGGTAAATACAGACTGACTAGAGAAGTGAATAACCACTCAGGGTCGCTACCAGACACTGTAGCCTTTTCTTTTTTTCTTTTCTTTTTTTTTATGTGTCAGACTCTGGGCAAAGGCTTCACAGCCTACCCAAGGCCCAGCAGTGCTTCTACATACCATACACCTCTACATGTGACCACTTCGGCTCTTACACCCATCGTCCATATTGAATACATGCTAGGGCTGTCTCATACAGGACTGGTGTATTGGTATTAGCAGGAGTATTTTTACATGTCGGTGGGTCTTCTGGTAGATAAGCAAAGTCTGCATTTACTAAATTCAAATCCTTAAACTGTTCCCTGCCCCAGCGTAGATTTGAACCTGGGTCCGGTAGGAGTGCAGGCCACGTCTCTACCGACTGAGCCTAGTTACCAGTCAAGCTGGTACCAGTCCGTACACCATGACAGTCAAGGAAATTGCCAGAGGAAGAATCAAGCACACAATGGGCTGTATTCTCGTGGGCTATGAAGGCTCCCTGACAATTTTTTTTTTTTTTTTTTTTTTTCACCTTGATTATTCTCTTGTGTGCTGTCTAATCACCACCACCACCACATCCTCATCCTCATCATTATCATAGTTGTCGGTGTCGTCGTCGTCGTCGTTGTCGTCGCCCAGAGCTCTTTTCCTACCTTAATTTCCGATATATTAATAATAATAATAATAATAATAATAATAACAATATTACTACTACTACTATTACTGCTACTACTACTACTACTACTAATTATAATAATAATAATAATAATAATAATAATAAAATAATAATAATAATAAAAATAATAATGATAGTAATAATAATAATAATAATAATAACCTTAATGGAGTCACTTACTAATTCTACAAACTGAGTAAAATCGTGGATTGATCCGGACTCAGTACCGTAAAAGGATGGAAGGGAGTGAACGGGTAGGATCTGTAATCACTGCGCAGTTACGAATATCCCACGCAGAATTCTTGCCCATACTTCTAGGGTAAACTAATCCCCCCTCCCACATAGAGAGAGAGAGAGAGAGAGAGAGAGAGAGAGAGAGAGAGAGAGACACGCCACGTATAGCACTTAGCATTGTGAAATGTGGACGAAGCGTTGTGACATATTGATCACCCTTTGATGGTAGTGCAAATGTTTTATTTTGATATTTATTAGCACTCAAAAATTCATAAAACGGCATAATAAAGGATATGACATAGTCTAAGGTACCTTGTAAAAGATCCATCTGTGTCTGAGGAACTTACTTTATTTACAAAACCAAAAAACCCAAGTGACGCGATTTTTATTATTTATTTATCCATCTATCCGTTGATGGGTGTGCGAGGCGATTTCTTCTGGGTATCAACGGACATGGTGAGCTACATCTAACCCCTCTAGTTTGAAGTCTCTCCTAAGCTGAATAAAATTGCCTTGTTGTGGAAAGAATAAGTTATAAAAGACGTCGTGGAGATACGGGGGTTGCGGTGTAGATACTGTAACTCTGGTCCATGTTGCAAGTCGGGATGGCACAGGAAGCAACACAACCACTACAGGATATCCCTTCACTTGATAAAAACACCCCACTTAGAGCTATAATGTGTTTGTCTCTTATGTATAGTTTACTGTGTTACGTGGATAATGCATGGTTACTTCTTGGATATTAATGTACCACTTAGTTATGTGCTTATCACATACAAAGATCAGTGGATTCAAACATAACTAGAGGGATACTCACTTGAGCAAGTTCCTCAGACAAGGGGCAACGTATTTTCCAAACCACTCTTCATAATGGGTTAGGTGTTCTCATCACTGATTAGAGTTTCACAAAAAATGTTTTCCGGATGTAGAATCTGTAATAAGATCCGGATCTGTCCCGAAAGCTAATCGATGTTTCCCTGGGGCATGAGAAATATACCCTCCAAATTTGGTTTAAATCTCTCTCTTAGTTTTTGAGTAATCTTGCTAACAGATTAACAAACAAACAGGGGCGAAAACATACTTTCTGTGTCGGAGAAAAAAAGGAAAAATATAAGGCAGCCAACCAGTCCCTCACTATGCCTTTGAGATCAGCGAGGTCCCTGTCAGCGTTTCATGCAAAAGGGCAGGCACTGACCACCTCTTGGGTTCGAACCGTGACGCATTAGTGCACAGCTTGCTTTGACCAGAGTATTACCGCTGTACCACGGAGGAGAAACATACAAATAAACAAACAAACAAAGTGGGGATATCAGTCAGCACTTCACGCATCAAATTCTGAATTTCATGAGATCTTGCAGGGGGGAAGAAAAAAGCACGATACTTCAGCAAAATCCGGACCGTAGGTCTACATTCAAATTACTGCTTCTCTACAGTTCAACTCGTGCTTTACTGCAGCGAGAGCTAGAACACAAGACACCTTACAAGCTCAGAGTCAGTCACATTGAGTCACGCAAACACCGAACTCGTCAAAGGGGAGTCAAAACAATTCAGTGCGCAGTGACTTGCTCATTGCAGCAGCGATGCTTGACGTAGGTTTTTCTGATATTTTGTTTCCGTTTACTTATTGTATAACATGCATTACCAGAAAAATTTCGGTGATTACCCTAAACTTTTTAAAAATCTGCTAACCTTTTCACTGCCCAAGGCTCTACCCAAACGAAGCACCAATTACCCTAAACAAAGGTAATATTACCCTAAAAGCGGAAGCTGAGATACTGCTGTAATGAATACCTCGCCGAGGGCATATCCTGCTATCCTCGGGATCATCTTTAGTATCCCCTTTTGATCTCAGTACCCCAAGTTAGGAAACACTGACCAAGACCTATAACATGTGTGTTGTTTAAGAGTGTTGTTAGCAGACCGTGGAACAAACCCTGACCGGTATACAGGGGTGTGTGAAAAGACTGCACGTGCTTCTCCTTTACCGTGCTCTTCCATCCCCTTCAGTATGTACCCCTATTCTTTTATCATTTGCACACACACACACACACACACACACACACACACACACACACACACACACACAGGTACGTATGTACGTACAGTTGCGGATATAAACAGTGATCCACTCCAGAACGATAAACAGGCAAGTGGTGAGCAGTGACTTTGGATACCCACTGCACGGTAGCTTGGAAGTTCTACTGTTGGACCAAAGAGTGGAACGTTATTATTGTCCGCGACTATACATTAGGCACTGACATAACCTAGTTTCGAAAGGATGTGAAGGAACTATTAACCGCAACTTTGATGGAAATTACGACTTAGTTCAGCTATAGCGGTGGCAAATCCCCCCCTCTCCCCTGCTTCCCTTGATAATGAACATAAGAGATTATTAGCCTCTCTCTCTCTCTCTCTCTCTCTCTCTCTCTCTCTCTCTCTCTCTCTCTCTCTCATTAATTACATAACGAGGCTTGAGAAGGAGAAGACTACAGTTGCGCCATTGCGAGTACTGGGGGGTTAAGTGGGGAGTGGAGGGAAGAGGGGAGTAAAGAAGAAGGGAAGACGAAGGGGAAAGGACGGGGAAAGGAGAAGAGTGAGGGAGCAAGGAAGGAGGGAAAAGGAAGGAGAGGAAAGGGGGCAAGGGAGAAGTTGGTGGAAAGAGACAAGGAGGAGAGATGAAAGGAACAATGAGTAGGAGGAGGGAATGTGAAAAGGAGGGAGACGAGAGAGAGGGGGAAGAGGATGAGGAATGGAAGAGGTAAAAGGAAAAAGGGCTAAGAAAGGGTGGGGAGGGGGAAGAATGGCAGAGAGAGAAGTAGTGGGAGAGGAGGGAAGGGAGTGGTGCAGGGAGACAGAAGGAGAGAAGATGCGGGGAAGGCTACACACACAAATGGGTGTGTTGGCATCCTTACATCCGGCACATCGCTCACTTTGGCTCACATAATTATTCAGTACATTCCTCCCCTCGGCTCTTATATACATCCCTCCACTCGGCTATCATATACATCCCTTCCCTCGGCTCTCATATACATCTCTTCCCTTGGCTCTCTTATACGTGTACATCCCTGCTCTCAGCTCTCATATACTGTACATCCCTCCCCTCAGTTGTCATAGCAATTCCTCCCCGCGGCTCTCATATACTTCCCCTCCCCTCGGTTCTCATATACTTCCCTCCCCTCGGCCCACATATAAATCCCTCCCCTCGGCCCAAAATCCCTCTCCTCGGCCATCATACAAATTCCTTCCCTTGGCCCTATACATCCCACCCCTCGGCACTCATATACATCCCTCCCTTCGGTTCTCTTCTGCCAGGCACATAGTGGTCTTCATGTGTTGACCCAAGCATTCCTTTATTATCGTGGGGCCCTAATCACCTCTGTCTTTCCAGTTTATTTTTGGACAAGACATTTACCCTCTTTCAAGGCACAAGGCAAATTTAGGTGTATGAATCTAACAAACGTCCGATAATTGTATTCAAGTGAGGGAAGTTTCACACTCCCAGACTGATAACGACTAACCGAGTTACCATTTCAGTGCTTTGGGCCAACTTGAGTTCAGTGTATTATTGCCTTTTTATGCTAGCTTGGCCTAAAATTGACATCTCCCCATATTGAGTGCTAAGCTGTAACAAAAGATTGACTCTAGAATATCATGCCAGTCACTAAGAAATATTGCGAAAATGATGTATAGTCTTAGTATTCTGTTCTTCTCCCTATGAGGTACGTGTTATAGCAAAATGACGAAAATCTAGGCCAGGTTAAGATGAAAAGACTGTAGTGTTGCCAACACTGGAAGATTTTTTTCGACCGAGGGAAATGCAGAGCACCCAGTGGATGGCTATTGTCGTGTACGTTATTAATGCAGTATATATCTATAATCATCATCTCATTCTGCCCCTTATTGTCGATGGTAAAATACTAAAAAGGTATATAGAACACAATAAAATACAGACTTTGTTAGCACAACGTAATAAAGCAAGAGGTGCAAGGGAATTTTTTTAAGCCACGAGGATAATCCACAACTTGCATCAAAGTATTCAGGCTTCCATACATTATCACCAATCTCTGTGGTAAATTTTGATGATGCACTGACGATACTGATCAATCTAGCTGTAGTACACGTTGAAGATATTAAGATATTTAACGCTTTACAGTATTTATTACGCTTTCTCTTATTTTACTGTATTGTGCACTATAGACTCTTTCTAATAATTAACTGTATTACACGCCATAAATTCCCTCTGATTTTAATGAATTTCAGGTTATATATACATGTTTTGAATTTACGCTATTAAACATCATATTATACTTAGTTCTCTTTTCTCTGTGTTATCTATCCTTCCTTCCTGGTTGTGTCCTGTTTGTCTGTTTCTGTTTTCTTTTTTCCTGTAACAGTGATGGAGTAATTTAATAAAACATTGGAGCGAAAGAGGGGTCTGTTGTGCTGGTGTTGTAAAGTTGCTGTTCATAAGAGAGAAAGAGAGAAAGAGAGAGAGAGAGAGAGAGAGAGAGAGAGAGAGAGTGTGTGTGTGTGTGTGTTTAGAGGTTAGCAGAGTGTTGTGAAAGCTCTTCCAACAAACTCACTCCTCCCTTTTCTCAGTAGTGTGTGTGTGTGTGTGTGTGTGTGTGTGTGTGTGTGTGTGTGTGTGTGTGTGTGTGTGTGTGTGTGTGTGTGTGCGCGCGCGCGCTAGTAGATGCTTGTCTGTGTGAGGATTTACAAGTTTGTGCGTGTGTGTGTACAAGTGCTTGCGAGTAGGTGTTAGTATGGGCGTACAGGTGTACCTATGTTCGTATGTATGTATCTGTATGCGTGTTAAAGGGTAGGGTATGCAAATCAGCTGGCTTTGACATTTACCTCCCACCACTGAGCATGAATATGAACGAGACTGACTCACACTCTCACAAACCTATGATGTTTAACCTTTTGGCTTTGAATAACTTATTTTTCTGTTAATTTTGGCTAACGACTCGCAATTTTCCTACACTCAAGAAAAAAACCTGGTTCATAAGAAGTAAAAGGAAAAAAAAAATATCATCACTAACGCTTTGACCATCAACAAAGAAACTGACTTACATGGGATGATTGTATATACCGGTAGCTCTAAGAAACTTTCGCACTGAAGTTTTATTTCTTTGAACTCGAATGATAGAGATGCATTGATTGATTGATTTTATTTATTTATTTATTTATATTCAGTTGCTTTCTCTGTGTAGTTATGAGGTTGAGTCATGATTTCTAGGGCTTGAATGACGTGTGAATGAGTGGTGCATCTCAGTGGGTATGCTCTTGATAGTTCCTCCTGTGTCTCTTTCCATGTTTTCTGGATCTTTTCTCACTATATATGATGAGTAAAAAAGGTCAGGATGATGATGATGATGGTGATATTGATGGCGATAATGATGTTGATTAAATATTTCCTTATCTCTTTAATGATTATCATATTAATGCGGACACTTTGGGACTAGAGGTGTGGCAACAGATAGACAAATAAACAAACAGACGAAGATATGTCAAGAACACAAACGGCCGTATTCTTAAACATTTCCTTCCCTTGTTGAGGCATGGGAAGGAAATCTTTAGCTGCATTGGTATTCTTAAAAAATTCCTTCCCTTCCTGAGCCGCTCGAAGGGAAAGATTTTTCCTCTGGGCAGCAGAAATTATTGGAACTTGAAGGAATTCCTTGACCCGTCTCTTCAAAAACTCCTTCATAAGTTTTGTGCTTTCTGTTGTGATTCATTGT
>NC_137003.1:40613646-40743646 GCF_032717465.1 Coenobita brevimanus | reverse complement strand
ATTCAAATCTTTTAAACTGTTCCCGGAATTTGAACCCTCTATTGACTCGGCCACCATCTCCCCCAGTCTATCCATCTGTCTGTTTTATACGAATGTCATCACCTTAATCCTTCCATATTACTGTCATTAACCTCTCCCTCAATCCACTTACTGATAATGTACACTACAGCGTCATGATCCACAACTAACCTCACCCCTGATCCGTACCATTTTATTACCCTAGCATGTCTATCCACGGGTCCTTGCCTCATTTCCCTCAACCTCACTCTGCAAACATTTTTTACCCCGATTTCCATACTTACGTCACCTGTGGATCATTAACCTGTCCCACTCCCCTGCACCCCACCCCATCCTTGCCCCATTAGCCTACCTGTGAATCGTTATTCAGAGGTCAGCAACCTCTTTTTCACGATGTGTTGATGGTCATAGTTACTAGTTATCCTAAATTTTTAAGGCTCTATAAGCCAGAATTTAACAGCTTACTTTTACTAACACTTTATGGCCTTGTTAGCCAAAGTTCTTTAAATATACTGTTCATAAGGAGTTGGCAACCTTTGGAAGGCAGTGTGTTGGTTTACAGTTCCGGTAATTCTAGCATCTTCACAGCCCTGCTTATAAACTACAATTTCATCGACACTTTTAATAATGCATAGGGGTCGGGAACATATTAAAATGGCTAAATTATTGTATTATTGATATTTTCGAGGTTCGAGAGTCTAGACAAGGGTCGGATCCAGCTTCTGATTAATTTTATGTTTCCAACATCTCAATTTAGACAAATTGAAAGTTTTTTTTTTTTTCTTATCTTCAGTCTTTCTGTTTATACGTTTTTTCCTCATATTTAGTATTTTTATTAGTCTTTTTCTAAGAGGTGCAGTGTTGGTAAATAAATTGGTTTGCCGAAGAACCTTGTCACTTGTTGTTATTGTTGTTGTAGAGGCCCCATGCTCAACTGGACGTGTACCCGATGGACTGCAGGCTGAAGTTGTCCTCCTGCAGTCCGCCATACAAATCATTATTCGACTTCCGCACCTAAACTTTGTCTTCTCTGCGTGCCGACAGATGGCGTGGCAGCGTGTACAAGATGGTGTGGCAGGACATGCTCGTCTACGTCATCCTTTACTACTTCATCTCACTTATCTACCGCTTTGCACTGGACGAGGAATCAAAGAGGTGAGCTGGGGGGTCTGGGAAGGGGGAATGGTGTTAGTCTGAAGAGAGAGAGAGAGAGAGAGAGAGAGAGAGAGAGAGAGAGAGAGAGAGTTTGCTTGTGTGTGTGTGTGTGTGTGTGTGTGTGTGTGTGTGTGTGTGTGTGTGTGTGTGTGTGTGTGTGTGTGTGTGTGTGTGTGTGTGTGTGTGTGTGTGTGTGTGTGTGTGTGTGTGTGTGTGTGTGTGTGTGTGTGTGTGTGTGTGTGTGTGTGTGTGTGTGTGTGTGTGTGTGTGTGTGTGTGTGTGTGTGTGTGTGTGTGTGTGTGTGTGTGTGTGTGTGTCCGCGAGCGAATAAAGGGGAGTAAAGATGGGAGACAGTCATCAGGAAAATCATAGTCATCACCCTGTCACTAATGGCAGAGTAAAATTTTGTGGCGGTGGCAAGATCAAGAGAGAGAGAGAGAGAGAGAGAGGGGGGGGGGAAGAGAGAAGAGTGCGAGAATATTGCATACGAAAGTAAAGCGGGCTTTATAATGGCCTCTCTCTCTCTCTCTCTCTCTCTCTATCTATCTATCTATCTCACACACACACACACACACACACACACACACACACACACACACACACACACCAATAAACCCCCTAGAGAAGCAACAAGGGCGCACCACCCCTGACATTTTACCTCACTCTGATCTGACACTCAGATACCCGCACCTCCATCCCATTGCCTCTCTACCCTCCTCTCCACCCCATTGCCTCCCTACCCTCCTCTCCACCCTCCAGATTCCAGATATATACACCCCATTCACTGTATTATCTCTTTCGGCCTTATCGTCATCATCATCATCATCATCATCATCATCCAGAACTCTTCACACCTAAGGATGGGCCATCAATATACTGTACAGTAGTGTTCTTACCTAATTGTATCTTTACAGGAATGAGTCAAGCTCGTACTGTCCCGTGTCTTAAACCATATTTATCGTACATATCCTTAAATTTGTGAATTGTTTTGGCACACACTATTTCATTCGGTAGTGCATTCCATTGATCAATTGCTCTATTTGGGAAACTGAATTTCCTTACGTCTTTATCACCTCTCTTATGCAGTTTTCTGCAGTGTCCTCTTGCTGATGCTTCTCCATATGTTAAGTAATCATTTATGTCTATTTTCTCCTTTCCTGATATGCACTTACATAGCATTATCATGTCACCTCTTTTCCTTCTCTCCTGTAGTGTTGGTAGATTCAGTTTATTTAGTCTTTCTTCGTAGCTTAGGTCCCTTAAGCTTGGTATCCATCTTGTAGCGGCCCTTTGAACTTTTTCAATCTTGTCTATATGCTTTTTGAGATGAGGACTCCAGACTACTGATGCATATTCCAGGGTTGGTCAAATGAATGATGTTATTATCCTTCTTAGCATGTCTTCATTTATGTATGTGAATGTTATTCTCATATTTGCAAGCAGTGTATACATGTTCCGTACCTTCTCGCTGATGTGGTCAGCCGGAGATGGTCTGTTATTGATAATCACATCTAGGTCTTTCACTCTTTCTGATGTGTATAGGGTTTTATTTCCTAACTTATAATCCCAATCAGGTCTTTTTCCACTTTTACCAAACTTGATCACATGACACTTGTCCACACTGAATTCCATTTGCCATGTACTACTCCATTCATGAAGTTTATTTAATTCTTCTTGTAGCTCTTTACAAGAGTCTGTGTTAGTATTCTCCTTTGTATTTTTGCATCATCTGCAAACATATTCAGATAGCTCTCATTTCCAGTGTTACTGTTTATATCATTTATATACACTAAAAACATGATTGGTGCCAGCACTGAACCCTGTGGTACTCCACTAGTCACTTCTTTCCATGATGAGTAGTTTCCTCATAGTACTGTCCTCATTTCTCTTTTTATGAGAAAGTCTTGCATCCAACAAAACAGTTTGCCTCGAATTCCTCCTTGATGGTACAGTTTCCATAAAAGTCTTTGGTGTGGTACTGTGTCAAAAGCTTTCTTGAAATCTAAATAGATACTGTCCACCCATCCTTCCCTTTCCTGTATTGTGTTTGTTACTCTGTCATAGTAGCTCAACAGATTAGTAACACATGATTTTCCTTTTCTGAAACCAAACTGTCTTTCTGTTATCATACTGTGTTCTTCTAGATGATTTACCCAAGCTTTTCTTATAAGCTTTTCTAATACTGTACCTTGCTTACAACACTGGTCAGTGATACTGGTCGGTAGTTGAGTGGATTTTGTCTATTTCCTTTCTTGAATAAGGGGACAATATTTGCTTTTTTCCAAATATCAGGTAGTTTACCTTGACTCAAGGATTTCTTGAAAATTAAAAATAGTGGTTTACTTAACTCCTTTGCACATTCTCGTAATATCCAACATGAAATTTCATCAGGACCACTTGCTTTTCCTCTGTCTAATCTACTTAACTCCTTCTGTATTACTTTTTCTGCTATTTCTATACCTGATAGTATGTGTGGACATGCGTGTTCCACATAGTCTCTCTCAAAAATTTTTTTCTTCTGTAAAAACTGACTGGAAATTCTTATTTAGTGCTTCACAAATATCCTTCTCTTGTGTATAAGTGATTCCCTCGTCCGTAATGGATTGTATTATATCTTTTACTTTGGTTTTGCTTCTGATATAGCTGTAAAACAGCTTTGGTTGATCACTACTTTTATTTATTATATCCTCCTCAAACTGTTTTTGGGCTTCCCTCCTTATTCTTGTATAGTCGTTTCTTGCCTGTTTGTAATTATTATACGCCCTTTCACTATTGTGTCTTCTGTATCTATTCCACAACAAATCTCTTCTTTCTTTTGATTTTTTACATTCTGTATTGAACCATTTCTGTATTTTCTTATCTGCTTCTTTGTGCTGTGGGATGTACTTCTGGACTCCTATTTCATAAAATTCACAATATTTTTTATATATAGCATTTAAATCTTGTCCTCTAAGCTCATTTTCCCAATCAACTTCTAAGAAATACTTCTTTAGGTCTTGATAATTTCCCTTTTTATAGTTTAGGCTCTTTTTGTAACTGTCATTGCTGTTTACTATGTCATATGCTATCCTGAAGTTATAATTTAGTACTGCATGATCGCTTTTGCCGAGTGGAGGGTGATATATTAAACTGTCAATATCATTTTCTTGCCTAGTAAATATTAGATCTAGCACTGAAGGTACATCAAGTCCTCTTTTTCTGGTGGTTTCCCTCACATGTTGCGTTAAGAAAAACTCTTGTACGAGATCCAGGAGCTTTTGGTCCCAACAGCTTTCTTGGCTATTTATATCTAGAGTATTCCAATTTATATTTGTATTGAAGTCCCCAGTTAGTATAATTCTTTCCGATTTCTCTTCCATTTTATGTAACAATGATCTTATACTCTGAATTGCACTCTCTGCCAGGTCCTCATATTCTTCTCTTTCCCATGTGTTTGATCTGGGTGGCATGTACAAATTGGCTACAATTACTTTACCTTCAGATGTGTCGATGTCTACTGCAATCAGTTCTACTTGTGATGGTATATCTAGTTTTATTTCCTTGACTTTTAGATTTTTCTTAGTTAATATTATAATTCCTCCTCCTTTTTTTAAATTTCTGTCTCTTCTCCATATATTGTATTCCTCTAAGTTTAGTATGTCATTGGATATCCATGGTGTTAATTTTGTTTCAGTTAGGCACATTATTTGTGGTTCATTTTCTCTGACATAATCATTCATCTCTAGTAATTTAGATACCATTCCATCCACATTTGAGTACATCACCTTTATCATCTTGTTTATATACTTGTCATGACATGGTTCTACTACCTTCCTCCTTTTTCTTCCATCCTGTTTGTGTACTACTTCGTACCTGCAATCCTATTACTTTGTAAAAAAAAAATTTCTTCTTCTCCTCTTCTGATCTTCCCTCATTTTTTGTTTTTGCTTCCTCCCATTTCTCTTTCAGTAATTCCAGTTCCTCTTGTGTTAGGCATCTTTTTATCCATACATTTTTGAACTTCTCTTTTTCCATAAGATTCTTTGCATTTTTTAGTATCTCTTCCACAGTGTTTACACTCTGGAAAGTCACCTTTAGAGGTCTTGTCTTGCTTTTCTCGTATTTCCCTAACCTTTTGTGTTCCTTTATCTCTTTACTACAGATTTCCTCTGATACTTCTTTCAGTAAGCTCATTACATTTGCCATCTCCTTTTTGTCTCTTGTGATCTTGTTTTTAACTTCTTCCTCTTCTATACCAGTGATTATTATTGATTTGTTTATCTCTACTGAATCTCTGACTAATTTTGGATTGTTTTGGATTATTCTTTTCACTTCCTTTTTAATGCTTTTTTCCTCCACCCTTGTTTCTAAGTCTTTCTTTACTTTCACCATTTCAGCATACGTGGTTTCTACATCATTTTTGTAGCTTTGCACAGCTTCATTCACCTGTGTTATCTTCTCCTCAATATCACTGCTCTGGTCCATAAGACTGCTTGCTTGCCTAATTGTCTCTGTGTCATTTTTGAACTCTTCCATAACACTCTCGTGATTGACTACTGTACTTGCCATTTCACTCACTTTCTTCCTAAGCGTACTCAATTCCACTGTTAGTTCACTGATGGTTGTGTCTTTCTTATTGGCCTCCCTTCCTAGTTTTTCTATCTCTTCCTTTTGCAAGTGCATTTGCTTCTTTATTTCATCAATTTCATTTTTGAAAGCCAGTTCTAGTTTGTGTACACGTTCAACCAGTCTACTGTATTGTGAGTCTCCACTTCAACCAGTTCTTGGTAGAAATCATCATTTTGCTTTTTACTTTTATCCCTTTTCTTTTCCAAATTTGTTTTACTGAAGTATGTATCCATTTTGTAATACTAAATGAACAGAGTATGTACTTACAGAGTATGTACACTTTCCCCGTGTTGCTGTAGTCTAAACAAACCCAGCTGACTCAGCGCATTTTTTTTTCCTCGTGGTTCTTTGTTCTGTTTGAACCAGTCTTGTTTAAACTTTTTTTTTTTTCCCCTTTTAATAATGAAAAATCATTTAGTCTAACCTGGTACAGAGCTTGACTCATTCAAAGATACTAATTTAGGTAATGCCACTGGCCGTGTTGGTTTGGTATGGAGCGCCGATGTCGGACGTCTGCATCTGATGACTCCCTGTGTGTGTGTGTGTGTGTGTTTCTTACCCTCTCACTACCCTTCTCATCCCTACAACTTCCTTCTCTTCTTTTTCCCTCGTTCCACTCGTTTACTTTGTCTGTCTATTTCCCCTTTTCCTTCTCTCCCTCTCTACCTGTCTCTCCAGTTCTCTTTCCCATTTCCCATTCCTTCCCTTCCATTTTCTTTTCGCTTTCTCCCACCTTCCTTCCTCTTCCCTTCGCCCCCTTCCCCCCTATTTATTTAGTTTTTCTGCCCTCCTACCATCTCTGTTCCCTTATTGCCCTCTCCTTTCGCCTTGTTGTCTTTTCCTTTCCTTCCCATCTCATTTTTCTCTCCCCTCCCTTCCCAGTCTTTCCGGCTTTCTTCTCCTACCTTTCCTCACTCACTTCTCTTCCATTTACCCACTCACTCCACATTCCCTTTCCCCCCCCCTCCCTTCCATTTTCCCCCTATCTTTGTTTTCCTTTCTTTCCTTCCATCCCTATACTTACTCCCGTCTCCTCTGCCTTCTTATATCTTATCTGCTTTGCTTACCGCATCTTCTAGGTAACACTTCAGCTTTTTTCAGCCTCTCAGTATTATCTCCCCCCTTCCCTTTCTCCCCTCCGCTCTCTCTCTCTCTCTCTCTCTCTCTCTCTCTCTCTCTCTCCTTTCCCCCCCTTTCCTCCTTTTCTCCACCATCCTATATTTACCTCGCTCACCCCACCTCCTTCAGTCTATCAGTACACTCCTTCCACCCTTTTAAAACTCGCCTCACCCTCCCTGTTACTCACCCTCACACTTCCTCACACCCTCCCCCGCACCCTCACACTCGCTTTCACTCACCCTAACACCCTCATCCTCTCCCCCACCCCTTTTACCGTCATCCTCCCAGTGTTCTATACTCACCCTCAGTCTCTCTCACACCCTCACCCCCACCCTCAACCTCACCCCTACCCACACCCTCACCCTCACTCTCACCCGTAACCTAACAGTTTACCTTAGTCTCTCTCTCTCTCTCTCTCTCTCTCTCTCTCTCTCTCTCTCTCTCTCTGTATTACCAATCTCTCGCCGTCGCTCTTCACCTTCCCCTTCCTCTCACCTGCACCCTCACCCTTCTACCATCTATTTTTACCCTTCGAATCTACCTCACCCTCTCACCTTTTAGATTTACCCCTTCTGTCTACCTCATCATCATCATCATCAACATCATCTTCCTCGTCCTCGTCCTCATCCTCATCCTTCTCACCCTCATCTTCATCCTCACCTTCTTCCCTGTCCTTGCCCTCAACCTCATCCTCATCCTTACCCTTCCAGCTTACCTCATCCACCCTCTTCAGCCACCCCATCTACCCTCATGCCTTTCTTGTCAGCCTGCCTCATCCACTCCTTTAAAATATGCACCCTCTCATTTAGGCCTGTCTCATCCACTTGTCTGTCATATCCTCTTTTTAATCGACCTCATCCAGCCCGTAATGAACCCAATCATTTTGTCATCATTGTCCTTCGCCTAATCCGGCCTCATCCGCTCTTCACCCTCTCAGGTATCGTCATCCACCTTTTGGAACTACCTGAGCCACCGACTCACTTAACTTTATCCACTTTTCTACCTCATCCACTCAACCTCATTCCCCCTCAGAATCTACCCTCTCAGCCTCCCTCATCCACCAGCTCAAGCAGCCTCATCTACCATCATTACCTACCTTAACCACAAACACAGTCAACTTTATCCACCCCCTCCATCCACCCTCTCTACCTACGTCATCCACCAGCTCAAGCAGCCTCCTCCATCCTCGCACTTAATCAGTCTCAATCACCTGCCTCATCCACTGTCTCAAAATATCCACCCTCTCAGTTATTATCTCCACCCCCTCTGCCCTGCCCCCTTAGCCCTCTTCAAGTGGTTCTACTGTATACTCCGCCGCAGGTGTGCGCTGGTCTCTGTCTCTCTTTCTCTCTCTCTCTCTCTGCATTTCTGGCCTTCCCTGCATCTCTCTTCTCCTCCACCTGATTCACTGGCTCTGTTTTCCTATTCCATGCCAGTTCTCTCAATCACCTCACCTCTATCCCCATTACAGTGGCCTGCAGATTTCAGCCACCTCTTAAGCCATTACTCTGCAAAAATCTGGTCAAGAGGTGCAGGGGGGGGGGGAAGGGGATCACCTAAAAAATCCGTTAGGCAATATTTTCGAAACCTGTCTTTAGTATGACGTAAAAACATTGATTAGGCGATTCGGCGATATGTTTTTCTGTAAATAGATTCTCTCTTTTTTTTTTTTTTTTTTAATTTAAGCTGGAAAACACAACCGGTTATTGATAAATGGTATGGAACTGCATAAGACAGGAAATTTACTTTTAACCGGTTACTGATAAATGGTATGGAACTACATAATAACACAGGATATTTACTTTTAGGCTGATTTCTTATATACGTTCGTTTGTAGAATTATCCTTTTATGGTAGTTCTTAAGTTTAAATTAAAGATACTTGAAAACCACTGCTTATTTTGGTAGCTCTTGTTCTTAACACTGTAGTGACTTTCAGAGTTATAGGCTTAAGATATTGAATTCATCACTCTAAGATTCTAGGTAAGGATAAACGATGTAAACTGTTTGGAAACAACCTTTCATCTGGGGTTATCTTTAGAGCTTGCCGCTACCCCACGTTCCCACCTTAAAGAGCGAACGACTTTCCTTTTTTTTTTTTTTTTTTTTTTTTTTGTCCAAGCTACCACCAAACAGTTTTATTCAGTTTAGGGAAAGGCTCTCTCGTGGTAAAGCAAATAAACTCTCTCTCTTTAAACCACTTCTGTTCTTTGATATCTTATTTATCTTCCTTTTGCTATCATCAAAAGATTTTATATAACCCAGGAAACTCATCCTGGAATGGAAAGGTTAGAAACACTCACTATTAATTCCTTCAGCCAGAGCACATACTATACGGTATGTTTGTCTAGCAACCGGCAGATGATTATATTCAACTAAGGAGACATACCCCGGGCTCAAAAGCTTAATCTATATTGCTTCCCCATCTCATCGGTCTATCTTTTTTCCACCTACACGTTATATAGTCATCGTCTTGTCTCCTTATGCTGTTGTCCGTCTACCACTTCTTCTTCCATCTATCTCACCCATGTGCACCTCCTCCCTTATTTACCTACTGCTCACTTTGTCTATCAGCCTAGATCACGATCAGCCAATTCTTTCCCCTACCCTACTATTGTGCATCTCCTTATGTCCCACCACTTTGTCCCTGCACACTATCCACGGTCTGCCTACCACATGCACGTTCTCCCTCAAATTCTCTCACACCTTACCCATCCATTTTGTTCTCCGTTCACCATTTCTTCCACTTACCCCTGCACTTTCTCCCTCACGTATGTACTCCTCCATCTCGCACGTCTACCTCGTTCTCGGTCTGTCTCATCTTCCACTTACCTCACCCCCATACCCTACATCTCCTTGGCCAATGCTTCCCCCCTTTGCCCTCCCCCGTCACTCATACTGGCCAAACCATCTCAGGTTGCCCTTCCTTGTGCTTTCACCGCATTCCTCACACATCCTCCATTTAACCTATCTCCCGGTCCCATCAGGATACCCCTAAGGCACTTCTAAGGTTGTTTCCTCTCCCTCCAGTCTCACCTTGTGTCTCCCCAGCATCATCGTACACAATCCTTTGAGTTGAAATGTCGTCAACAGTTCTTTTACAGTATCGAAACCGTGGCAGAACCTAAGCAAAGAACCGTCAGCACAGATTCGTATTACTCTCTCAGCTGGATAAGATTGTATGACGTTAGCAGGAATGGAGTATTATATTAGAAAGGGTAAATGGTAAGGGTATTGACGCTCTTAGGCTCATTTGACTCACTTCCAGCTAAAAAAAAAAAAAAAATGGCGATAGCAGCAGTGGCCTACTGTAGAAGATGCGACCATGCGAGGGTTAATACTAGAGCGAGTTAGAGTGATATTTATTCCCCTTTATTACTTTAGAGCCCCGGACGTGTAAAAGAATTACTCGTATTGACCACAGCTATTCAATCAGTATGAGTGTTCTGTCAGTCTGCCTTGTTAAAATCTCTTTCTTAATACTGTTTTCATTGTTATTTCCATTTAATGTCATACCTGCACCTTTTCACCGACTAACTTTTCCTTCTAGTAACAAAATTCAGTACACTACTTTATTAGAATTTTATCATATTCTTATATACCTAGCCTCACAACATCTCAGTGCCCCGTCCATCTCAACGACATGTCTTTACCACTTCCGTCAGATGTGTTCTTAAAATTTATTCTTCCAGCTCCAAACAAGTCACTTTGTCTTGAAAAATTTGTGAGAGTGCTGTGTTTAATATTTCTAGTTTGACATTTCTATCTTAAGATTAAGATCAATAAAATCGTGAGGAGATATCAAAAATAAAATATATGACTTACATGGGTTGAAAATATTTAAATCATCCTCATCCCTGTTAACACCATTACTCATGCATATCTCAAGATGGTTTGGCATTTGTACCCATGTGGTGACGTGAAGGATATGTTATGGATCTGTTGGCACGTGAAGACAAAAAAACGGAACCTCAGGGAACGAACTGCCTAGCGTTTGTCCAGAGTGGTGCATACAAAATCGCTCTTAAACATTCCGTCTCTTTTAGATTACCATAACTTATTTTTTATTGCCAATCTGTCGAGTCTACCCAATAAACATTTCCATATGAGTACCGTTCTGCCGTTTGAACAGGTCACAACGCTATGATATCAAGACACTCATCCCTCACTGTGTTCCAAGCCTGTGTCGTGTGTTCTTTGGTATTAGCGTCCTTCATGGTTCTCCCACTTTATAAAATTAGGTGGATAGGGCTTCACGCAATAGATGGTGCTCTCTCTCTCTCTCTCTCTCTCTCTCTCTCTCTCTCTCTCTCTCTCTCTCTCTCTCTCACACACACACACACACACACACACACACACACACACACACACACACACACACACATACACGTATATCATATCTGTAGATAGAAAGATATATACATAACTTAAAAACATGTGATTCATAGATATGCTGATATCCAAAGGGGAGAATACACGAAAGCGCTCGAAATATTTCATGTTTTCTTTTTCTCTGTGGATTGTGTGTGTGTGTGTGTGTGTGTGTGTGTGTGTGTGTGTGTGTGTGTGTTGATTTTAAGCGCTTAACTGCGTGAGTTCTCCTTTGAGCAGAATAAAACCATCAAGGGGAAATAGGACAAAAAACCTAGAGAATGTTGTAAATCTGGGTCTGATTGAAATGGAAAAGGCGTCACAACAGCATTTAACAATCATGGTCATGTCCTCATTTTTTATTGCTTTTAATCGCAGGTCGTTCGAGAGTGTGGTGCTCCACTGCCAACGCTTCCGCAACCTGATCCCAGTGTCATTCGTGCTGGGTTTCTTCGTGTCGCTGGTGGTGAGCCGCTGGTGGGGTATATATCAGAGTATCCCATGGCCTGACACCCTCGCCATCCTCATAGCCACGCATTTGCCAGCTAAGGTATGGGAAGGAAGGAGGGAGTTAAGTACGCTTGGACACGATATAGAAATAAAAGAAGACTAATAGCCCAACCTTAGGCGAGAATTGTTGTTGGAATGATGATGATGATGATGATGAAGAGGATGAGGATGATTATACCAGAAAGTAGGAGAAATGATCATTATAGTGCCCATAAATATGAACCAACGTATATTAAGTGGGATGGGTAACTTGTTCACAAAAAGAAAAAAAAAATGCTTCGTGTTCTTTTACCCTGTATATTAGTTGCCCTTCAGGACCCATACAAATTACACATACCTTGAACGCCCATGTCAGGCATGTGCAAACATATCACTACAGTACATACTTACACACACACACACACACACACACACACACACACACACACACACACACACACACACACACACACACACACACACACATAGTTACATAATTACAAAAGAGGATTGATAGTAGGGTTGCTTGTGAATCGACACCATGCCTGATATGGTTTTGCTTTGGTACTTTATTTGTTCTTCCTGCAAAAATAAGTAATAGTTTGTCAATCATTGTCGTAGCTTGATGCGGTCTTCTACTGATGCTTTCCTTGTCCTACCCACAAAGACAAATCATAGGACAGTATACTTAAACATTAGATTACAAAGTGGAACGTAAGTTTCCAATATTTTGCGATAATTTCTGAAACACGTAACTGAGACGAAACGTGTTTGGACTTCCTATATCGTCGCTGACTGCACTCTGATGTGGAATGAATCTTGAGCATACCTAATGACCACAGGTGTTCAATAAATACAGTAAAACATCAAGGGCTTGCATTCCACTTAGCGATTTAAGGTGTAATCATACGGCTATAAATCTGTCTGTAATCAACAGCCATGTAAAACAAACTAATGGAAAGCCATCCTGCAGACAGACGAGGCACATAGAGCCCGCGAGACGATCCTGCGGTACGTGAACCTGACCATTGCCCTTACCTTCGCCATGATCTCCCCTGTCGTCAAGAAGAAGCTGTCATCACTCCACCATTTCCATGTCGCAGGTGAGATAGCCAGTTTGGTATATTCGTGGTAAATAGTCCGTTTACAAAGTCTCGTACTGTTAGAAACAAATGAGATCTTGCATCATCTTTCCATCGTCCCAACCCTGTATCCCACTGTTTCCTGTTTCTGAGATCAGATTATGAAAGATGGTTTCGTTTCGTTTCGTTTCGTTTTTAAAGGCTCCAACATACTTGCATGCGTTGGCCTTGGTCACCTAATGGCGGCTCAAAGAGAGTAGGCTGCAGCATTAGCCGATCAGTGTGGTACTCCCAGTGGGAATGGGAATGTTATGTTAGGGTGAGCTGGAGCTCCCGTTTCACTATAGCTACCAGAATATCTGACCATACCCCTTTGCTGACCTTTTCAGTGCTGCACTAACGTGGAGAGTAGACCAGCATACTTTCCCAAACGCTTTCTCTATCTCATGCACTACCCTACTTGCACCTTACACATCACACAACGTACCCCACTACGTCACAGGGTTGACGCCAGCAAGGGCATGTGGCCAGAAATCTTTCCCCCCGCTACCTAATGGCAGACCTATTGAGGGGAGGCGTGACGAGGGCTCCGACAGCATAGATTTTGGGGCAGGGATGGGATGGGGCTTGAACCTGTGCTATTGGGTACAAGGCATTGCGGTTCCCAGGCTGCCGCTTCAGCCCAGCAGAGAGGGGCCCGAATCTGGAAGTAGCGTCCCAGGAGGCTGGCCTATCAGTGGGTGTATAATGGCGGGGCAGCTACAGTGCCAAGGCGTGCTTGGAGGGTGTCTCTGTAGCTGTCCTGGCACGGTGCCCCGAGGCCACTGCCACAGCCAGTGGTCACGGCTGGTGGACTGTGGATCCCATATCCCATGCCTGGATTTTTTTTTTTTTTTTTTAATGCGAGGAAGAAGGAACCAAAGGCCGTGAGCCCGCAATTGTTGTTCCTTCCAAGAGAAAAACAAAATACAAGAGAGAGCCAAATTCAAGAGCCGATCACTTCGAGACGGCTGGACACATTGCGGTTGAAAGACTGGAGATCATAGGAAACAGGATATACAGACAGAGGGAGACAGTTCCAGAGTTGACCTGTTGCATAAATGAAGGACTGGGAGTAACGGTCAACTCTTGCATTAGAGAGTTGGACAGAAAAGGGATGAGAGTTTATTGCTAGACGGGTGCTACACACCTGTCGTAGAGGTGGAGGAATGCATTCAGACAGTTCAGAGGAGCAAGGACCATTGAAGCAGCGATAGAAAAGAGATAAAGATGCAACAGTGCGACGAAGTGATAGAGGTTGAAGGGAGTCAGTAAGAGGAGGAGAGTTAATGAGACGAAAAGCCTTTGACTTCACCCTACTGAGAAGAGCTGTATGTGGGGAGCCTCCCCACACATGAGAGTTGTACTCCATACAGGGGCGGATAAAACCCCTGTATAAAGTCAACAATTGTGCGAAGGTAAAGAAGGAATGGAGTCGGCTTAGCACATCTAATCTCTTGGAAGCAGATTTTACTTACAAGAGATGTAATATGATCTTTCCAAGATAAGTCCCGAGTAAATGAAACCTCAAGCATGTTCAACGATGATGCAGGATTAAGCTGAATATTATTAAACATTAGTGGGTATACCTGCAGAAGATTTTGTCGGGTTGATAGGTGTAAAAACTGAGTCTTTGATGCATTAAAAACAACCAGATTATTTTTACCCCAGACAGAGATACGAACCAAGTCAGACATTAGGTGAGCCATAGCTTCATCCCTTGTTTGTTGAAGTTACTGCTGAGAAGGACGTTGCGGGAACCGAATGGAAAGGTGAAGGGTGGAGTCATCAGCATAAGAGTGGATAGGGTTAGATGTACAGCTTAGAAGGTCACTGATGAATAAAAGGAAGAGAGTTGGAGATAGGACAGAGCCCTGAGGAACAGCACAATTTGGCCGTCTACAACAGCGGCGGCTATAGAACGACCAGAAAGGAAGCTAGAGATGAATGCACAAATAGAAGGATAGAAACCGTAAGAGGGAAGTTTGGAAATTAAAGATTTATGCCAGACTCAATCGAAAGTTTTAGAGATGTCAAGTGCAGTGGCAAAACTTTCGCCAAAGTCCCGAAAGGAGGATGACCAGGAGTCTGAAAGGTAGGTGAGAAGATCGCCAGTGGAGTGTCCCTGACGGAACCCATACTGGCGATCAGAAAGAAGGTTGTGAGAGGAAAGATGCCTTAAAATTTTTCCATTAAGAATTGACTCAAAAACTTTTGAGATACAGGATGTTAAAGCAGTTGGACCATAGTTAGAGGGTTGGGAATGGTCACCCTTCTTTGGGACTGGCTGAATGAGAGCAAACTTCCAGCAAGAAGGAAAGGTACAAGTTGATAGACAAAGGAGAAAGAGCTTGCCTAGACAGGGTGTAAGCACAGAAGCACAGTTCCTGAGAACAACAGGAGGGACTCCATCAGGCCCATATGCCTAGTATTGAGGCCAGCAATGGCACAAAATACATCAGCTGAAGAAATCTTAATGTCAGCCATGAAGAAGTCAGAGGGGGGAAGTGATGGACGAACAGCACCGGAATCGTCTGAGGTGGAATTGGAGGAGAAATTCTGAGCGAAGAGATCTGCTTTATCAGTAAAAGAAATAGCTACAGAGCCATCAGAGTGGAAAAGAGGAGGGAAGGATGATGAGGTAAAGTTGTTAGAAAGGTTTTTGGCAAGGTGCCAAAAGGGGCAGGAAGAATTCGAGTTGGAGAGTCAAGGGCATTTAGTACGAATGAAATTATTTTTAGCAGAGCGAAGAACAGACTTAGCACGATTCCTGGCAGAAACGTATAAGAGATGTGATTCGGGGTGGGTTGGCTCCGGTACCTTTTATAGGCCCTCTCCTTGTTGCGGACAGCATTAGAACAAGAGAGATTAAACCAAGGTTTTCTGGCATTAGTCAGAGGATATGAGAAAGGAATGTATGTTTCCATGCCCGAGAGAATAACCTTCGTAATGGGCAAGGCACACTCAGATGGCTCCCGGCCATGGAAGCAATAATCATTCCGGGGAAAATCAAAGAAGTACTGCCTGAGAGCCTTCCAATCCGCAGCTCCAAAGTGCCACAGACGATGTTTCTTTGGAGGGTCCACAGGCCGTACTGGAGCGATAGGACAGGTTAAGGTGATAAGGTTGTGATCGGAGGAGCCCAACGGAGAGAAAAGATTAACAGTGTAAGCAGAAGGATTAGTAGTACGGAAGAGGTCAAGTATGTTGGAGCTCTCTCCAATGCGGTCAGGGATATGGGTAGGGTGCTGTACAAGCTGCTCTAGGTCATTAAGGATAGAAAAGGTGTAGGCTAGTTCACCAGCTGGATCCGTGAAAGAAGAGACCCAAAGGTGGTGGTGAACATTGAAATTTCCTAGAATGGAGATTTCGGAGAATGGAGAAATGGATAGAATGTGTTCCATTGTAGAAGTAAGATAGTCAAAGAGTTTTTGATAGTCAGTAGAATTAGGAGATAAGTAAACAGCGCAGATATATTTAGTCAGAGAACGACAGGAAAGCCAAAGCCAGAGTGTGGAGAGTTCAGAAGATTCGAGTTCAGGAACACGAGAACAAGATAGGTCGTTGCGTACATATACGCAACATCCACTTTTGGCTTTGAAATGAGTATAGAGAAAGCAGGAGGATACAGAAAAGGGTTTGCTGTCAGTTGCCTCAGACAGCTGAGTCTCAGTTAGAAAAAGAAGGTGAGATTTAGAGAAGGAGAGGTGGTGTTCAATAGAGCGAAAGTTAGAGGAAAGGCCGCGAATGTTGCAGAAATGAAGAATAAGAGAGTCAGACAGTGATTCCAGGCAGCTCGAGTCGTCACCGGGAGAGGGGCGGAAGATGGAGGCATTTATGGTCCCCCCCCCCTCTGGGGACTCTGAGGCTTGGTTAAACGACGCCATTTTGGTTGAATTTTGAATATGAAGTGTAGTGTGTACTGTGCATGTAGTTTGGTGTTGATAGAGAAACTTGTACTGGAGAGCATGCTGGTCTACTCTCTGTGTTGCTGAGACACTGAAAAAGTTCAGCAAAGGGGGATGGCCGGGACCTAGTCCCGAGGGCTGATGAAACGGGAGCTCCAGCTCTCCCTGTCAACAGCTTTCCATTCACCTTGGGAGTACTGCCCTGCTCGACTGGTGCTACAGTCTACTCCTCGGAATGTGCGGGTGGGTGGGGCCTGTGATCTGTCTCATTCCGTTATTTTTACCGATTATTTTTATGAACGACCACATTTATTCCGGCTATTGTCATATGATTTCACTGAACTCTGGGAAAACTTTTTTACATAGGGAAGTAAACTTTGCAGTCTCTTGTGATGCCATGTTTCTTGTTGTAATAATAATAATAATAATAATAATAATAATTATTATTATTATTATTATTATTATAATAATAAAAATAATAATAATAATAATAATAATAATAATAGACTCGGGGGTGAAAGGAAAACTGCAACTGACATTATTGGCTGTTGGTAATATTAATAACATGGATCTGTGGTTTGTCCGGCCAGGTTACTTGACTGCTGAGGAACTGAAGGCGTTACAGACACTTGAGGAGAGCAGTAGTCAGCATAAGACGTGGGTGCCGGTGGTGTGGGCGTGTGAACGGGTGGAGAAAGCCAGGTTGGAGGGCCATGTCAGCGATACGGGACAGAGGCTGCTTATTGCTGAGATCCTGCGACTGCGCGGCAACTGTGGCTCGCTCATGGGATGGAACGAGTACAATGTCCCTCTTGTGTACACTCAGGTAATGTACAGAAGCTAACATAGTCTTTCCTAACCTAGCCCAACCATTCGTCATCTATTTTTGCTGCCCCTCACACCACGACACACTCATTTCATGCACTTCACACCCACAGCACACTCACCTCCTGCATCTCAGTTTCACAATACACTCACCTCACTCCCATTTCCTACAACCTCGCTTTCGCAAAACAGACCCAGACGGACCTTCAGCCATAGATCTCACTGATCTTAATATTATACCCTTCACACCACAGCACAGTCCCCTAATGCACCTCTCTCTCACAGCACTCTCACGTCGTGCACATTTCCCACATTATACAGCCTCCAACATACGGTCTTCGAAAAATCAGCGTTATGATCACGCACTATAAAACATTCACATAATGCACTTTCCTCTCATGACATCACAAGCCTTCAGCATAGTCCCAACAACTGGTCGCTGATAATGTCCGACTGATGATTTTTGAAATCCATTGAGTTAAATCCAATTTATTTAAGGAATTTATCATAAGGTTGGTTATGAATCTCAGCCAAAAACCACTGACAAAACACCCATTGCACTGCAAGTTGTGACTGTCCCTGTATAGGCTACTCCTGGTTCTCCTTGTTGCATGAGTAGTTCCTGGAAAAACAAATTTTAGTTATCTGATAGGGAATCAATGGTAACCTTGCTCGTGAATGTTTACTATGAATAAACAGTACAGTATTTAAATAATTCATCGCTGTTTCTCAGGTGGTGACTATCGCGGTCTTCTGTTGCTCCTCCTCCTGTGCATTGGGCAAGCAGCTGTTTAAAAAAGCAAACTCAATCATGTGGCGCGAAATTGACCGCAAGTTTGCTTGCGAGTCTCAGCACAGAATCTATTGACTAATATGTCATTACTTCCTCAGGTGGTGACCATCGCAGTGTACTCCTACTTCTTCTTCTCCGTGTTGGGCGAGCAGTTCCTGGACCCGGCGCAGAATTACCCAAACCAGGACTTGGATCTCTACGTCCCCTGCTTCGCCCTCCTCCAACTCTTCTTCTACGTAGGCTGGATCAAGGTGGCAGAGGCGCTCCTGAATCCCTTTGGCACCGACGATCACGACTTTGAGTTCTTGCCCCTTTTGACCAGGCATCAGGAGGTAGGCGGACGACTGTTAACCATGAGTGTTTAGTTACATTATTCCTGTAGATCATAGCTTGCCACTTGAAAGTAATTAATTGGTGTGTGTGTGTGTGTGTGTGTGTGTGTGTGTGTGTGTATGTATGTATGTGTGTGTGTGTGTGTGTGTGTGTGTGTGTGTGTGTGTGTGTGTGTGTGTGTGTGTGTGTGAATAGTCCTTTGAAAGTAATTGTAACTGATGCTTGTATATCCTTACCTTATGGGAACTTGGTGCTGGAGAGAGATGCCTTCATGCTGTAGCACCATTGTAATAAGGTGGCTTCTTTGCCTAGCTATGCAAACATCCCTCAACTCCCTCTCCGTCCCCCAGAAGGAAGGTAGTGGACTGCAGTAGATACAGTAGGCATCTTCACCTTGCAGTTCACTAGGTTCACATTTTAAATGAACCTGGAGCTACAACATCAACTACTACTACTGTTACTATTGTTATCTATGGGAAATTATTTATATTAAAAACTGATTAAGAGTCTTTACAGATACGACCTCTGATGCCTGCTATGGAGATATTTATCATAACAGTTGGTTAGAATGTATGATGCTTTGTAAATATGCCCCCTGTTGCTTATCCCTTTATAAGTACGAATCCTGATGCTTTCTTGTCCCTTTATAAGTACGACCCCTGATTTTTGTGTGCCCCTACAGATGACGACCCTACTATCGGAGCAGGCCAGTGCAGCGCTCGCCTCCGTTTCCCCAGACAACTCCAAACTCGACCCCCCGCCCGCCACCTTGGTCTACTCCGACGACTACGACGAAGACACCCCCCTCGCCACGCCGGAGCTGTAGCAAAGACCCCCCCAGGCTGAAGTCCCTGCCATCAGAAGGAGAAAAATGCTTGAAACAAACAAGTGAACAGTTAACTGCGTCCTTGTGCGAAAATGTACAGTAGTATCTGTAGTCAAGAATTATAAAAAAGATGGTCATTATTGTCTTCAGGAATTCTGCAAAAGATAATCAGCATTGTGTCTTCAGGAATTATGCAAAAGATAGAATGTCAGTTAGCCCTTGTGCTTCCCCAAGGATGTCTTCTATTAAAATCTAGCTAATGCCAAATTGTTCTGTCCTGCTTAGGAAAAACGTCTGTAAGGATGAAGGAATCAGTAGTTTGGATGACTTACCATATGAATCTGTATATCAAGAATTAGTAATTTTTGCACATAGAACACTCCTGAAGCATTATAAGATGACCAAGAAATGGGACTGTCAGCCACGGTTCTAATGACAAGAACTTCGTGTTTAACTGTTTTAAAAAACCAGGACTGAGATTCACAAAGTAACTTACAATAATTTCTTTGTAGTAAAGTAAGAGATATTATTTTTGTGGGAAGAACAAGACACGTGGAAAACTTCTGTTCTCTATTATCCTTGCCGTTCTTCTTCGTCACTAGTGGACTGGGTCGAATTCTTCCTGCAAAAACAAATCTTTGTTGGAATAGGAAATTGATGGCAAATTTCTTTGTGAATCAACATCTAGGATAGCTTTAAAAAACATATAATACTCTGACATATGATGCATAACTCAAAGTGAAGATAAACGCATTCTTGGGGCAATATTCTCTGCAATTATGTAGGCATCTTAACATCTCGTTCTTACCAGTTTATTCCTGCATTTGGCACATTAGTATTCTTTTTAGTGACTTACGCGGTTTGTGTTGATATTAAAAAGGCTTAAATTAACCAGAACAGTACTGTAATGTGCAGTATGCAGCATAAATGGCAGAGGAGGAGGAGGTCTCAAATACCCGCCTTGTAGAGATGTTACTGTGGGTCATATTATCACTGACTTAGGAGGCCTCTTTCTTAGCTTTTTGTTATATATTATGCTATATAATTCTCCTCGATATTTACTTAAGTCTTTACGGTGTGGATATAAACTGCATAAATAGCATGCAAGAAACTAATAATAATAGTGGTAAGGAAGAAGTAATAGGGAGCCTTGGAAGCTGACGAGGATATAGACCTATGTGAGGAGGGGGTAAGAGAGCCTGCTTTAGGCCAGCACAGTGTATCCAAAAACTGTATTGTAGTATCATCCATTTACTTAAATTCTGGGCTGAGATTTATAGACAAACTTGCAATCAAATCAATGGCACAGCAATGATTTGTGTTTGCAGGAAGAACCAGGTGCACTAGGATAGTCTGTACGCTCCTTTCCTTGTCCTTCCTGTGTGTACATCATGGTTAGGACAAGGAATGAGCCATTAGTTTCGCAGGAAACACAAAACACATGAGAGGAAATTGTACTCTCCTTTCCTTGTCATCTTCATTATCATCACTCCGTCATTTTCACCCACCTGCAAGCAAGGGGGGGAGGGGAGGTTGAGTTCAGATAGCAAGAATAGCAAGGAAAAGAATATAACAGTGGGAGATTTAATCAACATCATGCTCAATGAAATGGGTCACACATCCATTCATTCGCCATTCAAGCCTTCAAAATCCTGGTTTCACCTCTCTGTAAAAACAAATCATAGTTACGATATGAAATAGATCGTAAGTATGTTTGTGAATCCCTGCCATGCATCGTAATATCATCACTTTACTTAAACTCTGGCCTGTGATACTAGTCGAAACTTAAAAAAAAAAAAAAAGTCCTTTATATGTTAACTTTTATACGATTTTAGATATTAATCAGCCTTCTGAACCCAAAGAACCCAATGTATTTCAGCACACACAATGTTTACTGTTTAAATTAAGTGTTGTCACTGGTGGCTACTATTAGTCTTAAGCTATGAAAGAAGTATTTGGCCTGTAACTCCCAATAGCATGGTAATTTTTATTATTATTATTATTTTTTTATTTATTTATTTATTTTTTTTGATAAGGCAGAAGTCTAGTAATTTTGTCAATGCAGTTTTAACATGCTCATGTAAATTCAGGAAGCATTTATTTATTAGTGTTTTTAATTACAAATAGGAAAATACAGTTTTATGCTGTTTCTTAATAACTTACATCACCAGCCCAGCGACTGCCTCGTCTCTGAGTTAAAACCATATGAACGATGTATATCTGCAGTTACTTTTTTTTTTAATTATTATTATCTGCTGCACCAAGCGGGGTTGACTAGACTTTTTTCGTATAAAGTGAGTGTGTACAGTAGAGGACATTATTAAGCTCAACCCTTCAGCTAATCACTGTCCTCTGCTGGTTATTATCCTTACTGAGAGGTTTGGGATGATGCTCTGCCCGCTGATGAGTCTCTTTGGTATGATGTATCAGGAAGGAAAAATGAGACATGTTGTAAATGTGAAGTCGATGTGGTGAAATGGTAGAAAAACCTTTGTCCATGAGTGTACCAGAATGGATGAGCTGCAGCCGAGCTTACAATGACACACACTCACTGTGTTTGGGAGGTGGTGGGAATCTGTTTTACAGCAAACTATCGCGCCTGTTGAACCCTGAAGAATTGTCTTTTAAAAGTAAACCTCATTGACTTGTGCTTCATATAAATTTGAAGACACTGACTTACGTAACAAATAAAACCTTATTGATATTAACCACTGGAAAATGGGTTATACATCTTTACACTTCTTAGAATTTCATTAGGGAGCCAACGACAATGCAGTCACGTCCAGCGTAAGTAACCACTTCTTGTAAAGTACTGCATGATTAGTCCTGTGTCTGTTGAATGCATGGTTACCTGTGCTTGTTGCAAATCCTGTGAGTCTACAAGACAACTAACCCATGTTCTATCCAAAGCTTATTAATAGCGTTATTATTTTTAAAAATAATTATAATAAATATTTAAGTAATCTCTCTCTTTGCATCCATCTGTCACCAAACATCAAGCTTGAAAAGGGTACGTTTCATTCTCATTTCATATTTCTGAGCCTGACGTATAATATATTGAAAATATTGTAAAGTACCTCACATCATACTTTTATTTGTCTGACTTACTTTTGAAGGTACTGCTCTTGTGGAATTTTAGCTCTTGGTTCCTTCTTTCGACTTAAAGAGTCAGGAATTAGTCAAAACATTTTGGGCACCTGGACACCACCACACCAGCTGCTTACTACACCATACCCATACTCTATCACCACTGTCATATTTGTCCACCACCTCACTACATCAGTCCATCATCACCACCAGAACACACCACACCCATTCACCCACATATCTTTCACCACCACCACCACACCACACCACATTTTTGTCCCACTATACTCTAGCAGTTCACCGTCACACCACACTAAAGTGCAGCATAAGAACAGAAGGAAAAAAATATATATAACTGTGGTAGGGCTTTTGGAAACACCTCTCTTGAGCTTTCATAGAGTCTCCAGGTGCTTGCAAGATTAAAATAAAAGTCGTCATTAAACTGCTTTGGTAAGATATGACTCTTCTGAGAATAATGCAGCAATACCAAAGAAGAAAACCTATCAAGAAATACCCATAGCCAGTATGTTCCAAGAAAAGATCATTATGTTGTCGCCCCTGTCCAACTGGAAGTGAACTAGACGAACTGCAGAGACAAAACCACTTCATCCAGGCATTCCCAGAGATCTCGTGTTTGAGCTAACGGTTTGGTGCTGAGTGCCTGCAGCTATCGGGACATTAAGCATCACACATAACTCGTGCATGTTTACTTCTCTGTGGAAATAAGAAATGAACCCAAGACACCGAGGGAGGGCATGTGCCTGTCATTTGGGTTTTTACTTTGGTCAGCGTCAGGCTTGGAGGAACAACTGGTAACAACTATAGTCACGTATTCTCTTGCCTTAGTCTTTACACGATGAAAGGCCAATCCTATGCTGGATAATTCTCATGGCGGTAGCAAAAATCTAGTATCCAAGATTTGTACCGATGTCTGAGGGGGTTAGTGGACGCTGTTATTTTATCCAGCGAAAGACCACTCCAGGTGCATTAAATTGTCAGATGGTAGAAAATAAGTTTCATATTTTCCCAAGTCAGTAAGAAAAGAATCAAACATGCAACTATGACTCTTCACTTCAATTTGGCAAGAAACTGACATACTCTATCCCTGATGCTAAGCTGAAAAACAAAATGGGTCGTAGTCTAACTGGCTTTGGAGAATGAAAGGAGTGGAAATGAGTTATCGAGGTAAGCGAGTGGAGTTACATGGAGACAGTTCGATAGCATTTCATTGTAGAAGTGTGTGTATTGAAAAGAGCTGGTAGTAGGCTACACTAAGATGTCTGATCACATGGGGCCAATGGAGAGTAACAGACCATCACCATCATCATCATCACTTTTTCCCCCACCTTAAGACGGAGTGAAGTGGATCCCGAAACAAGGACACGAAAATTATGAGAATGATTGATCTATATGCATACCCAGTGAAGTGGACCAATCATTTACATATCATTCAAGCCCCAGGAATTCTAGCTGTACCTCAATCAGTACAGCACAAATATTCTACTCATTATTTATTTCTGTTTTTCTTTACAGGTGCTCTGGATAGGCTATACACCCTCCATTTAGTCATTCAGTTGATAATCTAGTTAAAAAATCAATATATTGAAAGTATATCTTAACCGATACTTGGGAATAATAGTAGTAGTATTTTAGGGGGTTAAGGAAGTCCCATCACTTCTTTAGAAGTTGTTATGCTTATCGACTACGAAAATTCTCGTTTATGAGTAGCCTAGCCACAGGTTCGTGTGATACTAATGCGGCAACAGAATGAAATACATTATATAAAATCAACATTCACGTAGTTCCCATAGATAATAAAAAGGCGAATAAAAATGTCATGAAGAAATGAACAAGGAAAACGTGCCAGGAGTACTGTAAAGGTCACGAGAAAACTATCCATGTAACATAGTTTTGCGAGGGCTGTGGCCGTGGACAGTTTTCGCATTTTTGACGGGGGAAATGACAAGAGAAATAGAGTGAGGCTTCATGGTCAGTCTGTGGTTGCAGGCAGTGGTACCCTCAGCCCGTCCGTGATGAGATCCGTGATTTGGGATTAGTGATGGTAAAGTTTTCCTTTCAAAAATACTCCAGTGACTAATAAATGCAGTGTCTCATACAATTTCATATGCATGCTGGAGGCTCAGTATATTGTAATCTACAAACCTGTATTGTTCAACTTCGAGGGGAAAGAGTAAGGTTTACATTAGTCACCTTAATAAGCGAAACGTTTTCTGTAAAACCTCACGTCATCGACATGCTGGCTCGAGGCTGCTGGGTTTATGTTTGGGCTGGCCAGCTGATAATCACTCTCGTCCCAAGCTGCTCTCTGACAGGTGGCAACGTTGTCTTGGTTCTTGTGTACAGATACCTAGGTCAAGAGAATTATTCTCTTGACCTAGACAGATACAGTACATACGAAACTTACGAACAAGTTCGGCTTAGTCGTACCACTTTGAACGAATTTCACCGGGAAAACATTTAAGTTGCACTAATGAGAACAAATTCTGATACGCAGGATAAAAAGGAGATACCTGTCAGTAGCTTCAGTGATGCTACTGCGTAGTACTTTTAGTACTTTTGCTAGTACGGTACTGTTGAACACATATCTTGTCCTGTACGGTAGTTCTGTTGAACACATATCTTGTCCTATACTTGCTGTAGTTTTGTAGTTGCCATTATGCATATTAATACAAGTAACTTTACTAAATGCGAAAACTAACTCAGTATGATGTATTTTACAGTCAGTTTATTTACTGTAATAACTGCCTGCAGAGGAATTTAACTCAGTGAAGAAATTATCTTTCTTGAAAACACTGCTTACTTACGAGGAAGCATAGTAAGAATTTTGCGAATCATCCTGGATTAACGAAAGTACAGTACATCATACAAAGAGTAATGCACAATGCTAGCACGCTATTACTTTCCTCTCAAAACTATCCGCATGTACTGTCGCGATCACAAATTTCTTCCCCCCCCCCCCTGGTTCGTGGTGGGTCGAGGCCAGGATGGAGGATATGCCAGACGAGCGGACAGGGGTCAATTAAGTATGAGATAATGTGAGGCTCACTCACCTGAACCACAACAGTCTTACGAACGAAACATAACACAGTTATGAAGCAGTTCATGAATCATTAACAGACTACTGTCTCCGCACGCTTGGCTGTATTTCAGCCCTGGCTTTGACTCCCTGCAAGCCAGGAAGGCGGAGAAGAAATCAGTGATCGTGTTAGTACGGCTGTGAAAATAAAGACTGATTCACCTCATAATGACAAATAACTAGACTAGGTAATATCGTACGAAACCTAGTGATGCTATCCTCGAGTCAGACAACTTTTTAGAATGTTAGTTTCAGAATTGTGGACTCAGCCTTTGGTTCCTTGTTTCTTGCATTAAAAAAAAAAAAATATTCGACCAAAACGTAAATTAATATTATTGTCCGCAACGGTACATTAATATCTATCTTAAACTGTTGACCTCTTAGGCTACTAAAAATCTTAACATGCACAACTCTTGTTCATTTCACAGATCCACCTGCAAGTGGCAAAAACTTACGATCAGTCCCCAGACGTAACTAAGATTTGTTTTTTGCAGGAAGAACAAAGACACGGAGAATACAGAATCTTCCCTCATCTCTTGTTCTTCCTCCAAAAACTTATCTTAGTTAAGGGAGGGAAGTTCTCATCAGTTATGCAGTGGATCCAACGCTGAAACTAGTCAGAACGTGATACCTCAACTGGGGGTCTAATTTATAAATCTTCCTGAGGTAAAACTGTGTACAATATTATTCGTTTGTTTACACTTCTCTCAGCTCACAAGCAACGAACACTTCACAGCCAAACTATAGTTCAATACTGAAGAGAAGAAATGAGACCAAACAAAATAAATTATACGTTATACCGCTGAAAAAGATTAATTGCTATACTCGTTAATCTTAAAAAAATAAATGGAGGACTAAGATCCTCTACAAGTACTTCCCAGCAGGTCACAGCGCCCAGCAACACACAAAGTCACCCTATCACAGGCTGCTACTCACACTGCCATGCACGTGCTCCATTACGCCATCCAGTACTACGAATTGGGCAAATAAATGAAGCTTTGTGAGACTTCTAATTCTAGCTCAGTATTGTAACATTGAATACTTTGGATCTGGCGAACATCTGAGCTTTCTCGGATGCAACATTCTGCCATCAAAATCTAGATGTGGCAAATTTTTGAACTCTGCAAGATACTTCAATATCCCGTGTCCATATACATTTTCCACACTGTTGTAAATGGACAAATGGCTAAAGCAAACATAATTACACAACAGATACTAATACACCACCGAAAAGAGATCTGTAAACAGCCAATTCATCTTTCTCATTTTATCTCCAATTCTGATACTGCTAAGTTGTCGTGGTGTAAACTTTTTAATTCGACAGAGACACCTGCTTGGTGTAATTTTCTTAACTTACGAATGTATATATCACGAAATGTTGGACACAGAATAAATAAATAATAGCTCCTGCAGTGATGCAGTCAAGTTCCCCTCGGATAACTGCATCATCGTGCATTATAACTCTTCTTGCCACAGACCCCAACACCGAGATTCAATGCATTCTCGTTGTTATTTGGAAGATGAAATGACAGTAACTGATAAATTATATTTTACTGTACAATCCGTTCACTGTACCTTTAAGTATGCACTGTAAAATAACAAACATACAGAGTAACTTCTGAAGTTACCACTTGGCGCATCCTCAAGACTTTGTTTACGCTCAATCCTTTATGAGTGCGAACGTCAACTTCAGGCAAAGAGCAAATTTAGCTTCAAAAAACTGTGTAGCCCATATACAAATGTTAACGGCATAATTATCGGCAACTCAAACGAAATACCATGCGAACAAAGGACAAGTTAACGTTGGATGAGATGAAAAAAAGAAAAAGAAAAACCTTGATAGTTGCTAGGGCGAGAGTGGCTGGGGACGAGAGCATCTGGCTCAGGGAATCAGCTGGGCTGCTCACAACACGTCTGGCTGAGATACAAGCCTGACTAGTTGCGCCTCTCTCAACATGACGGCAGAATTCTCGCACGTTTGGACAGAAAGTGACCTTCTCGTGCAGTGAGAATGCTCATCTAGGCCTGTTCTATCCCTGATCTGAAAATTACAGTGATTAATTACTGCAGTGTATGGAGAAAAAGCCTCCAAAATGACGCTCTAGCAAGTCTTTGTTTGGAGCTTCATCTGGGCGGTTACACCTCCGCGCAGCTATTGAATTTTTAGTCTTCGGCATTTTCCATTAACGCATCCATGAAGTAAAGGACTGTAACGTGAGGAGAGGGTGGACTTGTGCGCGGAAGCTACAGTGTGATCCCTCAGTATCAAGGTAAGAAGAAATGCTATGATATTGTCAGCTGATTCATGCGACTTCAGGCGTACCAACCACTGAGGTTTTAATGCTTCTTTCCACTTTACTTTTCCCCGTTTTATTAGTTTCGGCAGATTCCGGTGGTAGGAAATACAGTTCAACTTACACTATGTGCGAAGCTGTATTTGAAAGAAGGAAACAGAAAGAAGATAAATGCAAAGTTTTCCTCAGCTGATAGAGTAATGCAAGTAATGTTGGCAGGCTTTATTTTATGGTCGAATTGGAAAGGCTCTCCCTTTGAGAGAAAGTGATTAAAACCCATAAAAAGACTATAAATGTTCTGCTTTACTCGTAAGCAATTCTGAGCTATTAAAATCTGTAGATATACTAAATGGTGAAAATATTAGCTAAGAGTAGTCTCGTTTATTCCTGAGTATGCTTTTTATATAATTAACATTACACGTCAGTTGAGTTGGTTGTGATAAGGCCATGTAACACGAAGAAATGAAATAGTATTTTATGCGGTAAAAGTTGCTGCTTACGTTTATTCCAGGGTGATTCAATTTACGCTGGTTGTGAAGGAAGTTGAATTTTGAATCTACCGTTAGCCATCTAACCCGTCACTACCCATTATTTCCCCTGATCCCTACCAGTACTATGACGAGTTTTCTGGTTATTTTCATTACCGGACGATTTCCTGCAGGTTAGGAGGGGCGTTTTGAGCTGAAGGAATTAAATAAATGTAAACCCCGTGAACATTAGGTTCCCCAGCTTAGTAGTCATGTGGTAGGAAGGATGAAATGTGATACACTTGGGCTGAATTTATACATCATTTAAGTATGCGAAGATTTTCGTCCTTTTGCAGCTTATTTTCCTTTGTTCAGTTGCTGAAAATGACAATACTAGGGCTTTACATTCTTTCCATAGTACAGTGCTTCTTCGTGAGTACTATCATATTTTAATGTTAATCTCTTATGTTGTAGCAGTGAAGATGGAGAGAGGATAATTTTACGCATAGTGATTAGTGTAAATTGTGTATATATCCATGGCCAGAATGATTCTATTCACGAGGACGCCAATTTTTGTAAGAAGTGTGAATCATGCAGCTTACTGTATATTCCAGTCAGTCATTGTACTCAGGTTTTCATCTTCCCTTTTCGACGTTTTGTTTTCCCCCACAACTTCGAACTGGATAGGTACTACTGATATGCCCAGAGTCATCCCTTCCACACCATTGACAGTTAAAGTTTTTGAATGAAATCATCAGAAGGTAGCAAGAATAAAGTACAGTATATTAGCCTTTGTCATTAGAGTGAAGTGATTAGTTAATCCCTTCAACCAAAGGACGTAACCTGTATAATAAAGCTTCTGCCAGGCGAATTTTTTTACATTATATAACCACCCCCACTTCTGCGGCAAAGGCTGTGGTGGTAGCGTGATGAAATGCTGTAATAATAGTGAATGAGTTTATATAGACACTGTGACCCTGGCCCATTATGCATCCCATACTTTATCGTAGTGAATAAACCCGTAGGTGCCATTCATCTTAGAGTGAAAAACTTGTACCTTTCAATAGAAAATAACCTGTACTCTGCCGTTATAAATGATGGAGAATAACCCAGTACCATCATTGGATAGAGACCAGTGAATAACCCCGTATCATTATTCAGTATAGTGATTAAATCCGATACAGTTGCATTTTATACGTGCTCTGCAATTAATCAGCATTTCTTGGAAGGCTGTGACGGATAGTTGCGGTGGTTGACATACCGGAACACACTAAGGGACAAAGTTCGCCCAATATTTTACCTCTTATGCATGTCAGTGTCCTATGCTGGTAAATTATCCCGAATTGAGGAGCTTCCCCCCCCCCCCCGCCAGGTGTGAAGTGGACGTTGTGGAATTGTAGGCGAGCTTTTGTCCATCATTGTAGGTCGGACAAGTATGAAGTATTCGTAGTTCGGCAATAGTTATGTTTTCTTTAGCCTTTTTTTGCTTACATGCTTTTTCTATTTTCAGGCGATTTTATTCCGAAAAGGTTGGTAACTGCTGGGTTAGCCAGAGCCATCATTATGCTTTTGTACGAAACGCCTTTTTGAAGATAATGAAATTGTTTTGAGGCAACAAGACTAATTACCGTACATTATATAAAATGTTCTCCTGTTGAACAATTTGTTAGATGACTAGATTAATTGTGGAACGAGTTTTGGCTCCATTTTTAGATGGCATGTAAAATCGTCAGTAGTTAGCTAGGATTAGAATTTAAAAGACGTCCAAGGACTGAAGGGGATAAGTAGGAGTCTTTAGGAAATTTAAACAGCATTTCATGGTTCGCGAATTTCAAAGTTCATTCATTGGAGTTTGTATGAATCTAAATCTGATTTGAATTTTTTTTAACTCATGCAATATATGGATTTTGGCAGCTGACCACCACGGTGGAATTATTAAAACTGAGGGGGTGAAAGTGAAAGCAAATCCGGATTTTTTATGGTCATTGTTGGAACAGTTGTGAGCATTTAGATGTGGTAGCTAAGGGTGTATGCCATGTTATAGGCATGTGTATCATCATTATCATCACCACTACCACCACCCTCGTCATCAGCATCATCCCGCCCTCCTTTTCCCAGCATAGGATGAGTATTTCGCCAGACAGATGAATATTCAGATGCTATACAGTATGACAGACAGATCGCAAATAAGAGTTCTTGGAGACTTGTTGTGTCGACATAGGCCTTACCAGAGTTGACGTGGTTAGAATGAGGGAAGGAAGACCGAGACTGAGATAAAAGGAAGGGACAGAAATACCAGCAGAGGTCTGTTTATCGAGGCCACCCCAAACAGGATGCAGCGTTGGGCAATAGAGATCGATTGAAATGCTAGATCGATATAGATACGATTGATGATAGGCTAGATATAGATACGATTGATGATAGGCTAGATAGATATAGATACGATTGATAGGAAAATTTCACTGGGCATATAAAGTTTCTAGAGATGTGGGTGAAGAAAACAATGATTATTAAATAGTAATAATTTAGGTAAGGCCTGTAACTCCTCCAGACACCTGCGAAACGGAGGACAACAATCCCGGCTATGGCTACGGGAACATAAAGGCTAAATTTGGTGGTCGCGGTAGCTTGATATACCGGTACAGTAAATAGAAACAGAACACTGGTTTAAACAGGGCACGCGTTATGTTTTGCCTATTTCGTCGTACAAACGACAGGAGGGAGGATAATAACCCCTGTTGTGTAAGGTTATAAAGGATTGCCTGCTGCTGTTAATAAATGAGAGGCATTAGACATTATGTTCCTTGCTGTTTGTGGACGATTTTTTTTTTTATAGAATTTTATAACTAGGGATTAGATAAAATTATTCCCTTCTGTTGCTAAATATAGTCACTGATAAATATCGTCTCGTGATAGTCACATAAAAAAAGCGTAGTGAAGGGGGTTATCCATATTTCTGGTTGAAGAAAGAAACAATCCAAGCACATTAAAAACACGTGCAGAAGGGAGGGCATTGAACCCTGGTGCATAGCAACGTAGAGGTTCAGTTTGCGTGTTTTAGTAGATCAATAGAAAGGTACCCTGGCATTAGTTTTCATCGGCTCGTTGGGTCTTGTTCATTATGATTTTAGAGATTCGTGACGCATTTTTCATTTGTGATTTGGTCTATACATTGCACCATAATATCTTCTTGGTTTGTTAATAGAAAGGTGTGAATAACATGCAAAAGAATGTTAGGATAATGTACAAAATAATCGGTAAGGAAGAGGTCCTTTTAGGCCATTTTTATTTCCAATATTACGATCCCTGTTTCTGCTACACACACTCCTAAAGCACCCACATAAGAGAAGGTAGGGTGGTGACCTCATTGGTGGAAGACTATAGGGTAAGTTTGACTGCCGAGATAGATAAGAGATACTGTAGATAAACCGTAGCATGTTGTTTCGAACCCACTTCTATTTCGGTGATATAAAACACCACCAGAAACGAAGTTACTATCCCCAGTTGTGGTTATTAAAAAGATATGAGTTTGCTTTTGTTGAGATATAAATATATTGCGGTGCTTTTTAATTTTTGTTTTTCTTATTTCACTGCTTTAAACTCCAAATCACCTGCAGTGCCTCCAGCTGTGAGTGAGGGGTTTTAAAATTGGAAGTTCGCATGCTGTGCTTGATCATACAGGTGAAATAGATATATGGCATTGGTTTTTGTTAGCTTCTATTTTTGTTTCGCATCCACGGAAGGAAAGATAAATGACCAGTTTTATGTGAACAGTTGCATGGTTTGCGTGTTGCGGTAGATCGATAACTAGACAGCAGGAATGTGTTTTTGTTGTTTTTCGTTTCGCACCAGCAGAAAGGAAGACAGTGACCTGAAATGTACTGGAATTTGCGTGATATGGTACCGGTATACAGCAGAGAGAGAGAGAGAGAGATGCACTTATACAGTATTTGTTTTTATTTATAGATAGGTTGAGAGGCCAAGAATATAATGTTATTTGTTTGTATATAGATGTTAAGATTTTCATCTTTATGTATTTATATACCAGTATTTATTTACAGGGAACGTATTTTGCACCAGCGAATGGAAGGTTAATGACCTCAGTGTTGGAGTTTAAGGGCTGAATTTATGTCCTGATAGACAGAGGAGTTGATAGATAGGCAGAGTAGCATTAGCAGGAGTACCGTACCTACGTAAGGGAAGGGAATGACAACTCGTATAAGAATATACCGGTGATGGTTAAATGCGGGAAATGGTAGACAGATAAAAATAACCCGAAGTGTTTATTCTGTTGGTTCCTATTTCTTTCTCACTGATATGATGACTTACCTTTTCAATCCGATGACGTCATTTTTGTATTTTCGTATCACACGGTAACATCATTCAGCTTTGGAGAGTCTCGAGGTAGAGGAGTTAGACATGGCCTTCAGTCAAATCCCTTCACAGCTGTAAGTCAATTGTGGATTGAATAAAATCGTCGGATGATGGCAAGAAGACAAAAAAAAAAGGGGGGGGAGGGGTTAAATAACAAAGAAGGGAGGTAAGGCCGATGACTTGGGACTGTAAAGGCGAAGTTTGCGTGCCGTAGAAGAGGTAGATATGCTAAAGATAGATACGGATAGAGCGCTGTGTAGCATGTATGGGTCGATTTTTTCCCTGTTCCTAAAAAAAAGAATATAATGAAATGATTTAAGCACGTACAGAAAAGAGGAAAGGTTGATGATCTGAGTCTTGTGTGACAGTGAGGACGAAGTGTGCGTGCTGTGGTAGAAATAGATATAACTGAAGGTATATAAAGATAGAAAGTTGCTGTAGTAAGAGCAGATTTTTTCCTATTTCTACTTCACCGACATAAAACAGTCCAATGTACTGTACGTGCGGAAAAGAAGGTACGAGACTATGAAAAGAATATTGTGTGTTGTACGGTATTTAAGAAAGAAACTGGACCCTATTCTACTGCGGTGATATAAACATAAACGTAAAGAACTTGCAGAAGGAAAATAGTTATCACACACACACACACACACACACACACACACACACACACACACACACACACACACAGACGCACACGAGGGAGAGAGAGAGAGAGAGAGTCTGTCGTTGGTTTTTATTTCTTACGTTGATATGAATGCACTCGGATACCTATGTAAAAGAGAAGCTAGGGTAGTGGCCACAGAGCTGGGGGTACATACTCTGCCAAGTCTGCGTGCTTTGATAAGATAGATACGATAGTGGTGGAAAAGTAACCCTGTCTATTATTCTTTCCTGTTTCTGTACCTCAGCCTAAATTCACCGCACACCCAAAGCCACGGAAGAGAATTAAAGCTAGTGACTTCAATAGCAGGGGTAAAGTTTGCGTGCGGAGGTGGGTAAAAATAGAATAATTAACCTATGATTGATTTCTGTTTTCAGATCACAGCTATAAACTCTTCAAGCACCGAAACCTACAGAACAGAATTAAGGCTAATAACCTCAGTGGCAGGGGTACATATGAGCTAAATTTGGATGCTATAGTAGAAAAAAAATATAGAAAGTCTCACTGGTTCCTATTTTATTTCACCGCTATAAACCCTTTCCACAAAGCACCTAAAGCAACAGAAGAGAAATAAAGCAAATGACTTCAATGGCAGGGGTACGTAAAGCCTAAGTTTGCGTGCAGTGGGTCCATGAGTCAGCGCTCGCTCACAATGGCAAGTCATTTCAAAACCCGCCTTTACACTCATTCGCTACGATGACCTAATTTTTTTTTTTTTTATACTGTCTGCTGATTTTATTCGTCTTTAGGGAGACCATTATACTCCTACTCTGACTTGGTTTATACTGCCAATTCTCCATATTTTGTGCTAACAGGAGATGAACACAAGAATACGGTATGTCACAAAGAAGTGCAATGGAAAGGTTGTAGAGTCACAGTATCGTCTTATTTTGCCATTACGCCAAGTGATATAGCTTAAGCTGCCAAAGGACGAAAATGAGGCCAAGTAAAGGCGAAAGAACTACAGTAGTGAAGGATACCGGTATACGAGCAGTCCTCTCTTAGATCTTCAGTACGATTACCTCTTTATCTTTATTTGCTTATTTCATTTGTGTTTAGAAAAGATCCCTCATTGAGTACGATTACCTCTATCTTTATTTGCTTATTTCATTTGTGTTTAGAAAAGATCCCTCATATTGAAGGATTTAGAAAGTAGCCCATTAGCCTCACCGATGCTCGTTTGTCACCATGACGTGATTGACAGGTATTTGGAATAATATTTTTTTACGTTGGTGGTGTGAAAGCCGGAAAAGGAAATGTATTCAGTTGATGGTGACGATATATTGTTCCTTACTTCGGTGGTGAAACGTGGCATGTGTTGTCATAGGTAAACTTGAAACATTAATATTTTGCTGTTTACTCCTTGAAACATTGATATTTTGCTGTTTACTCCTTGAAACATTGATATTTTGCTGTTTACTCCTTGAAACATTGATATTTTGCTGTTTACGCCTTGAAACATTGATATTTTGCTGTTTACGCCTTGAAACATTGATATTTTGCTGTTTACTCCTTGAAACATTGATATTTTGCTGTTTACGCCTTGAAACATCGATATTTTGCTGTTTACTCATGTGTTTTGTTTTGCTTTGTACTTGCGTGTTTTGTTTGAGGTTTCAGTTTTCAGTATTGGGTCTATCAGGCTTTGGTTCTTGCTTCCTACATGCAAATAATGTAGGCATGTAGGCTATACGATTTAGCTTCGGTATAGTACTTTTTTTTTTTTACTTGGTGGGCAGTTTCCTTTGTGCATACCGCCAGGCAGTTTTATTCATCATGGGACATACTACTCGTGCTGAAATGGTTAGGAGCAGTGTCCGGTTACCCCCTCAGTACGATGACGGCTTTTTTTGTCAGCCACACCATACAGTGTCATTTGCTGTAGACGTATCCCTTGCAATAGTGATCAGTGTTTTGTGTTCTCATTAGTGGCAATTGACCCTCTGTAATTTTTATTTTTTCATTTTGTATTTTTATTTTTTTACCGAATTATGAGTGAGTGGATGTCATGGCCGATTTCACTTGGCTTTTACGTTTCCTTCCTGCGTCTATATCGTGTCCACACCATTTAGAGTGCGGTTCAGTTTAGTAGACGTACAGTAGGTCGTGTTGGTAACGATACATGTTCGAGTAGCTACCTCTTTTTTTTCTTTCTTTCTTTTAACAGCGACTGGCAATGATGTATTCAGGATTATGATAGTGGGGTCCAGCAGGCAGGCATCCTCTTCCTAGTATGCTGACAGGAGAGAGGGGGAGGGGTCAAAGAAAGAAAGAAAGAAAGAAAGTAAGGAAGGAAAAGCAGTACGCCAGTGTGTTCAGAGGAAGGGAAGTGGAGAGGGTTGGAAAAATGGAAGATTGTGTGCAGTATGTTCAGAGGCAGGGAAAGGGAGGGGGCTAAAAAGAGAAAAGAAAGAAGGAAAGGAAAATTGTTGGCCAGTTTGTTGAGGGGAAGGGAAAAGGAGAAAAAAAAAAATAACGGAAAATTGTGAACCGTTGTATTTATTGTGAAGATGTTATTATGTGATTAGGCTGAGAGAGAGAGAGAGAGAGAGAGAGAGAGAGAGGGGGGGGGGCTGAGGGAAGGGAGTTGTGGGTAGAATTTCAAAGCTGTTGTTGATCATGGGTGTTGTTGTCGAGTAAGTGTCGTATTTATTTCCCAGTAAGAACAAGGGATATGTGAAGACCGCGCTTTTCTCTCATTGTCTCTCCTGCAAAAAATAGATAATAAATAATCTCAGTAACGGTACATCAGCAACACGTTTACTCTTTGTTTACAGATTCCTCCCCTATCCATCTTGTGTTGGGGTAGCTAAGGGTCTCTCTCTCTCTCTCTCTCTCTCTCTCTCTCTCTCTCTGTCGTCGCTTCACCCTATTGTACTTCCCCAAATGAGGCCTACCGCATTATTATAGTGTTGCGTAACTCTCTCTCTCTCTCTCTCTCTCTCTCTCTCTCTCGTCGCTTCACCCTATTGTACTTCCCCGACCGAGGCCTACCGCATTATTATAGTGTTGCGTAACTCTCTCTCTCTCTCTCTCTCTCTCTGGGGGAGGGGGCTGTTTTAGGTTAAAGTGATCATGGTTAGAGAGAGGGAGAGGGAGAGAGAGAGGCATGAGGGAAAGGTCGTTTTAAAAGGTACTCCAAAGATATAGGCAATAAAGATAGGGAGGGAAGAAGTGACCGGGAGGAGTAAGAGGACAAGATACAGCCATGACGAAGGAGAAAACTTTAAGAAAAAATATTAACCCTGTACACTGGATTCTTCCTTCCACCAGACACTTTTATTTGGCTTAGAGAAACCGTACCTTAGTAGATGGTAGGTTATTGGAGGTTAGTATCTACCGTATACCCCGCGGAACTAAATCTCTTATGTGTACGTGAGATGAGCGAGAAGAAACAAGATGACCTAGGGGTGAAAGGGTTAAGAGTGAGGATAAGGGATTGAGATGGGCAGAGTCTCAGCGCCATGTTATTGATTTCTTGATGGGCATTGGAGGCTTTCTGACCCCTTTCCACAGCGATGTTTTTTTATGTGTTACACATTTTTGACGGTATATCGGATTTTAATAACACCGGTGATTTATATATTGTTGGCTACCGTACTGTAAGCTTCATTCCCAGCGCATTATTTTCCACAGTACCCTAGAGTGTGTGTGTGTGTGTGTGTGTGTGTGTGTGTGTGTGTGTGTGTGTGTGTGTGTGTGTCTTTAGTATCGACCTAGTTTGCGATATAAAAGATCACTGTCAAAACTCGCCATGCACAGAAATAAACTGGTAAGGAGGTTGTACGGAAGATCCCCAAAAGCAGTCGACAATATTGCCCAGAGAGAGAGAGGGAAAAACGGGGGGGGAGGGGGATGGAGGGAAGAGGTGGTTGTTGTTGAGGGAATGAGATGGAGAGAATATGTCGACAAAGTGAAAGATGAAGAGATTCTGGGAGGAGAAGGGATGAAAGAGGGGACATGATGGAGGGAATATGTGGAAAGATGAAAGATGATAATGGGAAATATCTGAGAGGAGATGGGGGAAAAGAAGGGAAATAAAATGACTGTGGTGGAGGGAAGATGATGAAGAGAGTGTACCGGGAGGGAAAAATAAAAGATAAAGATGAGACTAGGATGGAGAAACTAGTGGGAGGAGGAGGAAGAGGAAGAAGATTGGAGAGAGAGGAGGAAAGACGACTGCGATGGAGGGAAAGAGCCGGAGAGAAAATGTATGAAAAAATGGGAGATGAGGATGAGACTGAGCTGCAGAGACGAGTGGGAGGTGGAGAAGGGGAGAGAGGAGGAAAAATGGCTGAGGGGGAGGGAACGAGATGGAGAGAGCCTTAGGAAACATAAGGGTCGTAAAGCTGAGGAGAATCTGTGAAGGAAAGTGAGTGAAGGGGGACTGAAGGAGGAAGAGAGGAGATGGAGATGCTTGAAATTTTTGGGAAAACAGAGGACGCATTGGAAGGTAACGCGAGATGTAAACAAGAATTGAGAGAATGAAAGATAAGAAGTAGATGTAATTTTTTGCAGAGAGAGAGAAGGGGGGGAAGGAACTGAAGGAATTATTGGAAGCAGGCAAGAATTAAGCATAATGTTGGAGAGGTAATAGACGAGAAAGATTGTTAGTCGTAATTTTTTGCACTGCCAGGGAGGGAAGGAGAGAGAGAGAGAGAGGAACGGTTAGATGAAGATAAGAAATAAACAAGACAGGAGAGAAGATGAAAGACAAGGAAGATTAATTGTCTTATACGTGGGCCAAATATAAGATTAAGTGGATGTGGACTGACGAAGGAAGGGAGGAGAAAGATAAAGGAAGGGAGGGGAAAGATAGTGGAAGGGAGGAGAAAGATAAAGGAAGGGAGGGGAAAGATAGTGGAAGGGAGGAGAAAGATAAAGGAAGGGAGGGGAAAGATAGTGGAAGGGAGGGGAAAGATAGTGGAAGGGAGGAGAAAGATAAAGGAAGGGAGGGGAAAGATAGAGAAAGTGGAGGGAAAACAAAGCGCTGAATGGAGAGTGTAAACAAGATTAGAGAGGAAAGATAAGAAAGATTAATGGTCATAAATTTGCGAACGAATTTCTGGAAAAAAAAAAAAATGGTGAGGAAATGAGGAGAAGAATGATGATTGAAATGACGAGGAAACAAAAGCAGCGAATGAAAGGACGGTTGAAATTGCTACCTGTGTAAAAAAAAAAAATGATAGTTTAAGCAAAAGAGGTGATGGGGAGAAGAAAGATAAAGGAAAGTGGAACACAATGGAGTAAATTAAGGGAGGCAAGAACCATCACAAATTGGAGAGAAGATGAAAGACTAGTAAGATGAAGATGAAAAGTAAGGAACAATGGAATTAATTAAGGGGGACAAGAATAACACAAGATGGGAGAGAAGATGAAAAACAAGTAAGGTGTAGGTGACGTTAAGATAAATAGTCGTAAATGTGATCATAATGTGAGAGAGAAAGTGAGTGGAGGTAAATTGAGATAGGAAAAGGATAGACAGAATGGATGGGAGACAAGGAATGATTTAAAGAGGTAAGAGATAAAAGATTAAAGAGGAAATGAAAAGGAGGTAAGATTCAGATGTAAAATGTATGGCGATAGACTGAGGAAAGGAAGAGAAGTGTGAACGAAATAAAGGAAAACTGAAGAATGAACAGGTGATATAGACACAGAGAGAAAAGATAATACAGAATAATAGTAATAAAGTTAAGTGAAAGAAAGAGGAGGTGAAAGAGGGAGAATAAGGATGAACGAAATGGGGAAGGTAGGAAGGAAATGAATAGATGGCATAAACAGAGATGACAGAAGAAAGATAAGAAAGAGTGATGGTCGCACGTTTGAGCAGTGTGTCTAAGTGAAAGAGGAAATGAAGGAAATGAGGGAAGATAGAAAGGGAATGAATAGATAGCATAAACAAGATGACAGAAGAAAGATTAGCAAGATTGATGATCATACGGTTGAGCAGTGTAAGTGAAAGAGGAAATGAAGAAAAAACAGGAATGACTGGAAGTAGGTGGTATAAAGAGAAGAAAATAAAAAATCCAAAATCATCTTCATCATCATCAACAACCAGACACTCCTTTTCCACCAAAGGATGGGGTGAGGTAGTGTCCATAGAGGAAGAAAAGGCCAGTTTGAAGGAGAATTAGTCCAAGTTTGTCCAGTTAAATGGGTTACACTGTCATTCACCATTTAAGCCCCTGGAATCCTGACTACACCTTATAGGCATAAACATCCACACCTACTAAATGAATTCATAGTCGTGAGGGAGCATAATATGAGAGGGAGAGAATTTAGGTAAGGAGGAAGAGGGAAGATAAAGGAAATGGAGGGAAGAACAGATGAATTGCCCGAAGGAAGTAAATAAACTCATAAGATTATAGAAAAGATGAGGTGTAAGATTAAGGAGAAATGAGTATAACGTGAGGGGTGAATTGAAGGAAGGGAAAACGAAGGAGCGATTGGAAGAAAGCACGAGACAAGCAAGAATAGGGAGATTGAGAGAGAGAAGAGAAGAAAAGAGAGAAGAAAACGAGGGAATGCTTGGAAGAAAAAACGAAATAAACTGCAAGCAAGAACAGAGGAAGAGAGAGAGAGAGATGAAGGAAAAGAGAAAATTGGAAGAAACAGCGAAATATGAGAGAGAGAGAGAGAGAGAGAGAGAGGGGTAAGATTAATTAGCTAGGCATAATCCTGAACATAATGTTGGGTGAAGTGTTGAGCAAGGAAAGGAGAGAATGAAGGGGAATCAAAGGAAGTAACATGGTAGTATTTGGGTCGTAAAAGTGAGGAGAGAGAGACAGAGAGAGAGAGACGATTGAGGTGGAATGAACGAGGAGAGAAAACGTAAGAAGGGTCGTAAAAATGAGCGGAAATCTGAGTTAAGAAGGAGAGGGAGGGGAAAGATGAGTGGAGGAGGGAGAGGGGAAAGATGAGGGGAGGAGGGAGAGAGGGAGTGAGGGAGGGAGAGTTACAAATGAGTGGAGGAGGAAAGGGAGAGATAGGAAAGATTAGTTGAAGGTCGGAGGAAGAGAAAGATGAAAGATTGGGTAAGGCAGGAGAGAAAGGATGAGTCGAGAAGAGGAAGGGAGGGGGTAGAAGAAAGATGAGAGGAGAGGGAAGAAGGGTAAGGAATAAGGAGGGAGGGAGGGAATAACAGAGGAGATTGGACGTAATAAAGAGAGAAATAGAATACTGTTTGCAAGTAATATGTACCGGTGGTCTAAAATAATAAAAGTATAGTGAAAAAAGGAAGAAATGACAAAAATAGAAAATAAAACTCAGTGAAGCAGACGAAGAAATACAAAGAGAGATATTGAAAGAAGACGTAAGAGAAGAAAGGGTCAAGATTGGCAGAATTGGAGAGATTAAGTAAGTGGAGGAGGGAGGGAGGGAGAGAAGAGAGAAAAAAGAGAGGGAGGAGGAGAGGTGAGGGGGAGTAGGATGGAGAAAAGAGAGAAGCGCGGGAGGGAGGAGGGAAGAAGAAGAGAAGAGAGGGAGGGAGAAAAAAAGGAAAGGATGGGAGGGGAGAAGGAAAGATAGATGAGAGGGAGGGACCCAGGTAGGGAGAAAGTAGCTAATTGGCGAGATGGAGAGAAAAGTGGACGGGAGATAGTCTGAAAAATAAGCAGATATGATGAAAGATGGAGGGAAGAAAATGGAGAGAAAACTTGAAGATAAAAGTTTGGCAGAATTGGAGGTGAAGTGGTGCAGGAGAGAAAATGGAGGAAAGGTGATTGGGGTGGAGGGAACGAGATGGGGAGACGGGAGAGATGGAGAGAAAACGTATGAGTAAGGAAGTCAGTATGGGTCGTAAAAATTAGTGGGTATGGAGAAAAGGAGAGGTGGGGAAGGAGAGAAACGATTGAGGTGGAGAGGCTCTAAGTGGAGCGAAAGAGAGAGGCAGAGAAACTTACGAGGAAGAGAAAGATCAGAGAGAGAGAGAGAGTCACAAATGATCCATATTGAAGAGTGGAGGACGAGAGGGAAGAGGTGCCTGAAGTGGAGAGAAAACGAAGGGATGATTGAACAAGAACATTAGCTTTGAAGAAGAGAAAAAGAAAAGGCGAAACAAGAAAATATTTAGAGAGAAATGAAAAACAAGAATGAGAATACGTACAAAGATTAAAAAAAAAGAGAGAGAAATTGAAAGCCAAGAAAGGGATAGTGAAAAACTATAAGAAAAGGGGGAGTGCGAAAGACAAGAACGCAGTACAGTAGAAGTCCGATTTTTCGGCATCTATGGGACCAGGCAAGTGCCGAAACATCAAAAATTGCCGAATTATCGAAAACCCTACCCACTCAGTACCTTATATGTTTCGGTGAACACTATCATCATTAATCATATCATTACAAATGTGTTTGGAGAGAGTACTGTATACTGTTTGATACTGTACAATACTGTAATGAATACAGTACTATACAGTGGAAGCTCGATTATCCAGGCTCGGATACGATAGCTCTGGTTTAAACAGGAAGCATCCAGTTTCTAGGGAGAGAGGCATGGATAAACCAGAGAGAGTCTTGCTCACCCTGCCCCCACCCATACCTCCTGCTCACAACTCGATCACAAGGGTGGTAGGATGGAGTTTGGTGAGGCAACTGTTACTCTTGACGTAGCCTAACCTTGCTTAACTAATTAATAATTTAACCTAACCTGACCTAACCTGGGCTCCAGTTGGGAAATTGGGAAACTAAATCCACTTTTGTGTACGATGAGTTTCATCCATTATGCCCGAAGCAATCGTAGGTACGGCTTAAAGAACGTGATAAAAGAGAAAATCTTTCAGCAAGAGAAGGTAATTTACTACCCTCAAAATAGAAAAACACAGAAAACAAACTGGAGGAATATGAAGTGAATTGGTGAGGTCTTTAGGCTGTATGCTTAGACGAAAAGTAATGGGTTTCCTAGTTTTAGGGAACGAAATGAAACAAAAATGTCTGCTAATCAGAAAAAAAAAAAAAATACTCATCTCATGTGTTCTCGTAAGTTAGCATTGAGTTCTGCATTTTTCGTTAGGTATCGCGCCTCCCAACACATTTCGGACCAACAGAGCATTGTTATTTCTTCCTCTTACATTTACTGTTCACTCTTTTGTTCGTTCTTAAGTGTACTGTATGTGTGAGAGAGAGAATTAATACAAACAATAATGCATTCCATTAACCCCATCATAGCTGTCAGCCTCGAACAATGCTTTACTGTACCGGTGTCAGGGATGTTGGGTTAGGGAGAGCTATAAAAAACTGCGAACAATTATGGGAAGGGAACGAAGGTCACTGGTATGTTTTCACGACCCTCCTCTACCATCTCAAACAGTCAGGCGGCCTGCCACTTCATCTCAGATGTTTTCGCCGATATGTTTAAATGCTAATGTAACATGCACCCTAATTATGAGTAAGTTTCTTCCAATATGCCGGAAACAAACGTAGGTAAGGCTTAAGGAGCGTTATAATAAGAAAACTAGAAAAATACAAAAACAAACTAGAGAATATGAATTGAATTGGTATGGTTATTACGCTGTATGCTTGGACGAAAATTTAAGAGTTTCACAATTATAGGGGACGAAATGGAACAATTATGTTTACTAATAAGAAAAAATACTTTCATCTCAAGTGTTCTTGTAAGGTGGCATGCAGTTCCACATTCATTGTTCGATGTTGCTTCCCAACACATTTCGGACCGACAGAGCATACAGTTATTTCTGCTCCTTACAGTTAAGTGTACATTTATTGCACATTCTTTTGTTCGTTCGTGTATGTGTGAGAGTACTGATACAAACAATAATGTATTCCATTAACCCCTTATGGCTGTTAGCCTTGAACAATGCTTTACTGTACCGGTGTCAGTAACGTTAAGTTAGGGAGAGCCATAAAAACTGCGAACAATTATGGGAAGGGAACCAAGGTCACTGGTATGTTTATACGACCCTACTCTACAATCCCAAACAGCTCGGCGGTCCTTTCATCCCAGATGTTTTCGCCGATATGTTTAAATGCTAAAGTAACATGCACCCTAACTTTATGTTTAAATTCTAATGTAACATGCCCCCTAATTTTCTTTCACGAATCATAACAAATCACAAGATGGGTTTAGGGAGGAGGGGAAAAAGCCAGGTGTACCAGACGAGTCTTTTCACATCTGTAAGAAAAAGAAACTGACTTTATAACTTTGAAAAAATGGTTTCAAGGTCTGCCACGGGCGTACACAAATTTCTGAACTCACGAACATTGAGTATTTGAGGGGGGTAAACATACGCTTTGCTGTAAGCAGTAAAAGCACCTTACCAAATCAGTTCATCCTGATAGTCTGTTATATTTTTCTGATTATTTCTTGGTTGGTAAATAAACATTTCTTGTTAAATCTTTCCCCGCTGTTTTTATCTGTTCTGGTGTGACGACTCTTTGATTCGTTAACGTAATGGCAGAAGACACTGTTCTAATCTAAGTGTTTAAACCTGGCCTAACCTAGCTTAACTGCACCTAATAATGTAACCTAACCTAATCTTCAGTTGGGAAGTTTGGAAACGAAGTCCACATTTGAGTACGATGAGTTTCGTCCATTGTGCTGGAAACAATCGTAGGTACAGCTTTAGAACGTGACGATACTAACAGGGAGGAAATCTTTCAGTAAGAAAACGTGATTTACCGAACTGAATATAGTCTGAAAAATACTGAAACAAGCTGGAGGAATATACATTGAACTGGAAAGGTCTTTCTGGTACTTAAGTGTACATTTACCGGTAAATAAATCAGTCTAACAGTACAGTACTTGTGTTTCCGCCCAATTAATCGTGCTTTCGGATTAATCAGGCACCCCTTAACACCATATAGCCCGGATAATCGGGCTATCTCTGTACATGAATATGAAAAATAAAGAAATTAGTGAACATACTGTATATAAATGTAATGGTACAGTAGGCCTACAAGTTCACATGCACTTACCTAAACTTATAGTAGGTTCCTTATTTACATATGTACAATAGAAGGGGTTGATTGGAGTCTGCTACTGCTGGAAGAAGTCCCCAGCACACTCGAATAGTAATTTCAGAGGTATTTCGGTACGAAGTTCACAAAGCACACAGAAGAATCAAGAGAAGTCGGCAGCAGCACAGCAACAACTCGGAAGAATGGCGAAACAGATTCTCTTTCCCATGCTAGACTCACTTCATGTTTGTCCTCTCTTTATGCTATAGGAGAAAGAGCTAGCCTCTGAGCTTCATGGCAGTGGTAGACTCGTTCCATCACTTTCACTATCTCACTCACTAAGGCGGGTAAAGGCGGGTAGCTAGCTGGCGAGCCTCATGGAGAATTTCAAGACTGACGAAAAAAATCGGAGAATCTGCCGAACGATCGGAGATTTTCGTAAATGGGACTATTTCTCAAAACTGCCGAAATGTCAGATTTGCCGGGGAATTGGATGCCGAAATATTGGACTTTTACTGTATAAGAGAAAAAGTGAAAGACAAGAAAGCAAGGAGAAAAAGACGAGAAGGCAAGAAGAGAAAAGGGGTAGAAAGCATAAAAAACAGAAAGTGAAAGATGAAAGCAAGAAAAGAGAGAAAATAAGATAACAGGGGAGAGAAAGTGAAAGACAAGACAGAGTAAGGGTCGTAAAAATGAGCAGAAGCTGATAGGTGAGGGGAGGAGGTGATGGATTAGATGGGAAGGAGTGGAGGAAGAAGGAGGAGGGTTGAAGGAAGAAAGAGAAGGCGAAGAGAAAATGGTAGAAGGTGGAGAAGAGAAGAAATGGATTGGTAGAGGAGAGGGAGGGGCTTTGAAGGGAAAGGAGTGGTAATGGGAAGGGGAAAAGATGGAGGGAGGAGAGAGGGAAGATGTGAGTGAACGAGGAAGATGGAGGGGAAAGAGGAAAGGAAATGGATCTGAGGGAGGAGAAGGGAACGAAAGAAAAAGGAAAGAGTAAAAGATGATGATGGGAGGAGATGAATTAGGTGGAAGAGAAAGACAACAAGGAGAGGAGAGATAGACGGGTGGGAGAGGGGGAAGAAGAGGATGGAAAGAAGAAAGGAGGGGGAGGGAAGAGCAACGAGATGGACTGGGGGGAGAGAAACGAGGAGGGAGAACAAGGAGACTAAAACAAGAGGTTGGGGGAGGGTGATTGCAGGGTGGGTGTTGGGTAATGACTGGTGGGAAACTTTGAGAGAGAGAGAGTCGGAGTGGAGTTTTCATGGGAGGGATTAGCTTCGGTTAATCGGAAAGATGAACATAATTTTCAAGGTGTCTGACCACCTAGGAAAGATTTGTATGGCCTCTGTATACTTCAAGAAATTATTAGTCACACACACACACACACACACACACACACACACACACACACACACACACAAGCATAAAATAGGTACTCATATTTACGTACTTAGCCGCCAACACATATTCTTTTGTACTGTGCACATGTGCACATAGCTCCCCCACACGCACAAAGGGAACACCGACGAGGGTAAACACACACACACACACACACACACACACACACACGGAATAGAGAAGAGGAGCAGCCTAGTGTGATTTGGCAAGAAGTAGTGATCAACTCTGGGATTAGGCACAGTATTGCCGATGACTGGGAGAAGTAGACCAATCCTAGTAACGTGTGGAATGACTGTGAACTCCGGGATTAGACTCTTACAAGTGCTCGTGGCACTTGCTCCTACGGAGGGCTCTCGCTTTTATGTGCTGTTCTAGTGTAACGTTGTCACTTGGATTTTTCGCAGCTAACAAATTGATAGTGCTATTTGCAGTTTCGGGAATGGAAACCAAGTTGGCCGAACGCAAGTCCGAAATAATTTAGTTGTACCTGTGGGCAAAAAATTCCACGGAGATCCTATGCCGGGCGCCAGGAGCGGCGTTTTTTTTTTGGTCAAAATGTGATCGCTCATTAAATATAGTAAAAGTTTTTCAATCGTGATGGGACCAAGTTTTTTCACATCAGCGAATTTTTGGCGATTTTTGTGCCAATTTTGGTGCGATTTGAATGTAGTTTCGGCTGCCCAAAACACACACACACACACACACACACACACACACACACACACACACACACACACACACACACACACACACACACACACACACACACGCTGGCACAGTGGTAACGTTCTCGCTTGCCATCTGGTAGACGGGAGTTCGCGCCTCGCTCAGGTTGCGAAAAGTTTCACTGACGAAGTGGGTGGTTACTGTCCCCCTGGAGCAAGGGGACGGGTGTGTGGGTGTGTGAAGGTCACAGCCTTGCCCTTAGATCGGACTATATGAGCTCTCAGCTGCCTTCCGGGAGGGTAAAATGCTGACAATCACGATCATCAAGTGATCCTGACCGACCAGGTGAATTACACACACACACGGCTACTGCTATAGTGTATTAGATTCTAGGTGACGTAGGGGACTTCGTGGCTCATCCTTCTTACCGATTCATTTTTCCATATTACACCATAAATTTCTCGTGTGTATATTGTCGTGATGTCATTGTTTGCGTATACCGGTATAAGTAAAAGATTGATTGATTTCCATTAACGTAAGAGGATGATAAAGTGTAATGTGCAAAATAAATCGCCTAAGAAGAGAGGTTACGAAATCTCTAAAGCCACTTGGAATACGACCCTTAACACACACACACACACACACACACACACACACACACACACACACACACACACACACACACAGAGGAAAGTCATGGTAGTGAAGGTATTAGTGGGAGTGTTGATGATGGCGTGGCGAAGCGTGGTAGGTGGTGAATAGGAAGGGCCAGTGATCGATTCCTGCGTGACGGTGGCATCGGGAGAGCTGCAGTATTCATGCTTCCCGGAGCTTAGGGGGGGATGGCTCATGACTCAACCCTTTGCTTCCTCTCACACACTGTCTCCCTTCCCCTCCCCCCATCCTCTCCTCTCCCAAACTCTCCCCTCCTCTCTTCCTTCCCACTTCCTTTCCCCTTCCCCTCCTGCCACTGTTCTTTCCCCCTCCCCCTTCCCCTCTTTTCCTTTCCCTTTCCCCTCCTCCCCCTTCCCTCTCCCCCTCCACCTTTCTCTTTTTGCTCGCCTCTTCCCACCCCTCCCTGTTCATGACCTCTCGTGACCCCGACCATGAGAGAGAAAGGAGGCGGTTATTGACAGGATGCTTTATTTTTGTGCTTGGGTATGCTTAGGTTTTGTGTGTTTGTGTGTGTGTGTGTGTGTGTGTGTGTGTGTATCGGTCCATATTAGGTGCATTGCATGACCGGATCTTTTCCTGAAGAGAGTGATAGACATTATTAACCCTTCCTCATGCTGGCAAAGTTCGAATGGAGAAGGGATGTCTTTTTGATGCACGTGGGTGTCGAAGTGTTGTTTGGCTGTGTTTGCGTGTATCCAGCGTCTGAATAAGCCACTGACAGGGTGCTAACATGTGCAGGCAAATAATAGGACGCTACTGACAATCACTTTAAATATCCGCCACGGTTAGGGCTACATCCTTTGACTCAGTGGTTCACGATTTACGAAAAGAGCTTGGGATGGGTTGAGTTAAATTAGTTAGGAGTAGGTAGGATTAAGTGGGACTAATTTGGAATTGGATTGGGTTAAGTTAGATTATTGTGGGATGGGATAGGTTGTCAGAATAGCTTGGGGTGAGTTTGGTTAGACTGGTTTGGGGTGGGATAGATTGTTAGAATGGGATGTGATGGGTTTTCAGATTAGATTGGGATGGGGTGGGTTTGGTTAGGTTATGTTGGGTTTAAGTGGGTTGTATTCGACCGCATACTCATGGCAACTCTCCCCAGCCCCCTTCTCCCGCGTTCTCGCTCCTGACCTCCAGTGACCCCGGCCATGAGGAGGAGTGGCGGTCAGTTGCTGTTGTTGAGTTTGTTTAGGTTAGGTCAGGTTTTCTTGGACTGGTTTGGGTTGGGTTGGATTAGGTAGGTTTGGTTTGGGTTGAATTGACGTGGGTTTGGTGTAGTTTGGCTGTGTTTGGATTACTTTAGTCTGGGTTAGATCAGGTTTGGATGGATGGTGCTTAGTGCTGTTAGTTGTTTTTGTATTTGATATTTTCTTTATTGTTATTTGGTTGGAGTACGTACTGTAATGATTGTACTTGCTGTGTTTTTTGTTCTTCGTTTTGCTGATATTCTCCTGACATCCTCGTTTATATATATATATATATATATATATATATATATATATATATATATATATATATATATATATATATATATATTACGGTAGTTTCTTCTTATATCCACCTTCTTCCGTTTTGTGTATTGTTTGTTTTCTTGATGCTTTATCGTACATCTTTAGCTGGTACCGGTATTCCCTGACATCCTCTTTTTTCTTATTTTCTCATTATCTCCACCATTTTTCCATTTTCTGCTTCGCTTGTTTCATGACACTTTTTTCTTTCTCTTTTTTTCATTCCAATCTTCTTTCCTCACGATTGGTGCCACTTCCCCCTCCTCTTTCCCCTGCACTTCTTCTTCCACCTGTTCTCCCTTCACTCCCACTCCCATTTCCTTGTCTTCTTTTCTGTTCTTTCTTCCCTTCCCTTGCCACTTTATCCCCTTCTTCCTGCTTGTATCTTCTCTCCTCCCCTCCTTCCTCTCCCTTTTCATTCCCCCTTTTCACCACTTCCTCAGGGCTTTCCTTCCCCTCCTTTGCTCTCTCATTCCATTCTTTTACCTTTTATCTCTCTTTCTCTTCCCTTTTCTCTCCTCACCTATCCCTTCCTCTCATACTAGTTTCTCACCACTCGTATTTCCCTTCCCTTTGCTCTCCGTCATTTCTCATACATTGTCTCCTCATTTTATCTGTTACCATATCTCTTCTCTCTTGTCACCTAGTGTCGGGGTCACTGTGCTGACTGACCTCCCTTTCCTTCTCCCTTTCCCTTTCCCCTCTCCCTCCTTCCTTCCCTCTCCCCTCTCCCCTCCTACCAACTCAGGTACTGAAGCCTGATGAATGACTTAATTTATTGGGCAGTTACATTGATTGCCACCTGGATGAATGGAATGGCTGGCTTGATCTGGTAGTGTGGCTGGGGTTGTATTAAGGCTTTGTTAACGTGTGGGTGAACTTGATGGCTGCGGCTTTGTTAATGATTGGTTCAGCTTTGTTGATGACTTTTGATTGGTTCGGCTGTGTTGATGACTTTTGATTGGTGCAGCTTTGTTGATGACTTTTGATTGGTACAGCTTTGTAATGTGGGATGCATTTTGAGTGTCTCTGTGCAGACATCATGTAGCCAGCCATAATCATTTCAATTTGGTCCTTAGTTTTTAAAGGTACCAGTAAGTAATTTTGTTCGTCTAGGGGGATAAAGAACCCCTTATAGTACTTTGAAATTGAGCAGATTATTATTTTAGCAACCCAGAAGATCGAGATTTATACTTTGCACTCTGAAGATCGAATTTAGAGCATTGTAGCAACTCAGGCTGTGGATCTCTGTTGGAAGTTGAAGGGTGGATAGTGACAAGACGTGTGATATTGTGGAAGTGAAGCACCTGACAGTTCCGGTGCGAACAGTTATACAGCACTACCGGTTCAAAATATACGAGGTGAAGTCCGACTAGTGATATATATTTTGGCAGTTTATGACAAAGATGTTGATTTTGAACAGAAGGGAGACCTGACTTATATCCTGTTGACTGAAATTATGGAGCTGTATTCATATGATATTGTGGAACTTAAGGACGGAACAGTTTACAGACATTTTAAATAACAACGCAAAACAGATCCGTTTGAAATTGTACAAAGGGGATGCACCAGAATGTATATTTTGCCGGTAGCTGTTGAAATTATGGGGCAGTTTAAAAGGTAATCGAACGATGTGAAAATTACGACAGTTTGTGTTATTGAGCCAGTTTGCAAAGCGTTTGTTCCCTCTTAGGAAGCAGCACAGCATCCTTAGCCAACATCAGGTTAGAAATTGTTCATCTCTCAACCACACATCATTAGGTTCACTCCCATTATCATAACTTTCTTTGATTTATCTCAACCCCAACTTATTTCATATTATAGAATCGTCCGAAGTTGTGAGGGGAAAGACATGACAGATAGCATTTGGAATGATAGAAGTTTGAAATTGTGCGAATGGACGACACAAGTTAGGTAGCATTTCAGATTTTAGAACTGAAATTTTGAAAGATGCGACAGTAATTAACATTTCAAAACACAGAACAGTTGATTTTTTTTTTTTTTAATAAAGACGCCACATATATATTCAGCATATAAAATTGTGGAAAGGAAGACGCAAGTTAATTCGCACTTTAAAACACAGGACAGCCATTTTAGTATTTGAGTATAAAATCGTGTAATATATTGTAGAGAAGACGCGTTAGTTATAGTATATTAGCAATGCAGATTAGAGGATGGTTTGAAATTTTAAAAAGACGCTACACTAATAATTCACATTGTTAACAGTTTAATATTGTGCAGGTGTAAACAGGCCAGGAGAGTTTACCACACTGCCATGTTGCCTTATCAAAGAGGAAGCGAAGTCTTGGCACATAGAACGATAAAGAATGGAGAGGGAGTGGGAGGAGTGTTGGACGGGGGGGAGGGGGGCATTTGGTGGGGAGGAAGGAGGGGAGAGGGAACTTTTAAGAGGCAAAAGGGGAAAGGAAAGGGGAAACTGATGGAGAGAGGAGGCTAAGAAAGAGAGGGAAGAGAAGGACAGTTTCTAGTGGGAGGGAGGAGGAAATGGAGAGGGAAAGGAGCGAAGATGGGTGGAGGAGGAGGAAAGGGAGAGGAGAGGAGGAGGAATGAGGAAAGAAGAGAAGGGTAAGGAGGCAGCCCATTGAGGATGAGAGGGAAATGGAGGAGTGACTGGTGTAGGGAAGAGTAGAGGGGAAGGAGGGTGAGCTAGTGTAGGCAGGAGAGGGGAGGGAGAGAAGCAGCTGATGGAGGGAGAAAGAGCAGGGGAAGGGGGAAAGAAGGAATGAGTGGACGGGGGAGGCAGTTGGTAGAGAGAGAGAGAGAATGAGGAGAATGGTAGAGGAGTTGGTAGTGGAGGGAGAAGGAGATGGGGTGAAGAAGAGAGAGGTGGAGGAATGGGTAGTTAGTAGACAAAATGGGGAGAGAGTAGGGGAGCTGGTAGTGATGGGAGAAATGGAAGGGGGAAGAAGAAGAGGGTGCAAGAGGGGTGGCAGTTGGTAGAGGGAGATGGTAGTGGAGGGGGGAAGGGAGAGATGAGGTTTAAAGGAGCAGTTGGTAGAGAGAAATGAAGAGGGGGAGCCGGTGGGGAGAAAAGGGGGAGAGGGGTGGAGGGGGGCATGTGGTGAGGGCAGGGGTGGTGGGGTAGGTAGGGTAGGGGTGGGCAGCACATGGGTTAGTAACATTAGGAGCGTCACCACCACCTGCACCGCTCTCCTCTGCTCTTTTGTTTTATCCCGTTTTCTACTTGGACTTGCGCACTTCCTTGACACCTCTTCCTGACCGATTTATTTTGCGTCACACATTATTATCCCTTTGTACAGTATGTTAGACGATCATCTTTTATTTTCTTGGGCTTTCTGAACCCTACCATTCCATACTAGCGCGAGAAATTTGGAAGATGATTATGATGATATGAAAGTAAACTGTGTTCTGTGTATTTATCTGTTACAAAACGATGTACGGTACAAAAAATATTAATAGCATACAAAAAATAAAGCAGAAAACTTTACAGGATGGTCAGATAAAGATACTGTACGAAGAAAAAAAGGTGCTGGTGGAGTGAAAACCATAAAATGACGATAAAATGTTTGTATATTTAGGTGAAGAAATTATTCGCGTGTCTCTAAGGCTGAAAATACCTCTGATGGTTGGTACGGTATGAGACCCACCTGCACCTTCCCTCTTTCCTCTCTCTCTCTCTCTCTCTCTCTCTCTCTCTCTCTCTCTCTCTCTCTCTCTCTCTCTCTCTCTCTCAGTTGATTTGTTCATAATGTCTGAGGTGAGTGTTGAGGAAAACAATAATGACCAGTTAAAAAAAGAATGAAAAAGTATGAAGTGTTGATGAAATGCTTGTTCAGTTGACATGGAGAATCATCATCATCATAATCATCACCACCATCATAATCACCTCCACCACCACCACCACCACATTTTTTCCCATCTAAGAATGGCGTGTTGAGTACAAACTAAGTTAGAATACTGTGCTAAAATATGTTAACAGGCTGAGTATAAACAAAGCAGAGAGAGAGAGAGAGCAGTTTGTATTAAATTAACAGGTTGAATATATACACCTAGACGTTTCCATTCGCCCCCCGTGCTTTGTGCTCTTTGGTTTTTATGGAGAAGGAAAATAGTGAACGGGGAGCAAGAATGAGGAACTGACATCAGGAAGTAAGGATGATGTGCTGGGTAAATTGTTGACTGTGAGGTAGAATTCTGTGCTAGAGATAATTAATAGGAAGAAGTAGTATGAGAAGGACTTTAAATAGGAGGAAGTGACGGTAATATGTTGGTTTAATTGGGGCGCAGGTTGGGATTCCTATCATAAAGAGTTGATTAATGGGTTGAAGGTACAGTGCTCTGTGTGTGTGTGTGTGTGTGTGTGTGTGTGTGTGTGTGTGTGTGTGTGTGTGTGGAGAGAGAGAGAGCAAAAATAAGGTGACAAGCAGGAAGTGGTGCCAGTCCGTCAGTTTAATGGATGTTCAAGTTATAATACAGTTCTAGAAACCTTTAACACCCACACCACCACCACCTAGCTATTTTTTTTTATTCTGTTATCTCCACCCCCTGACGATTTACACGTCATATATAAAACCCCTCCAATTCGAAGTCCTTTAAGCTGAATAAAATCGTCTGGAGGTTGTGAGAATAAAATGGAAGAGATTAGAAAGTATGGAGTAGAAATCATATATGACATGGAAGTCTCAGTCTCTCTCTCTCTCTCTCTCTCTCTCTCTCTCTCTCTCTCTCTCTCTCTCTCTCTCTCTCTCAATAAAACAAGGAGGAAGAAAGAATCAGAAAATGGCAGGAGTTGTTGTTAGGTGTAGAAAGTACTGTACTATCTTCTTTAAATTTGTACTCCAATTACGCGTGAAGTAAAGAGGTACCTGCTGAATAGTGGGTAGGGGTGTAGTGCTGTGTAACTTTAGTAATAATGGTAGCAGCAGGAGTACTTACGGTATGTTATTATTATTATTATTATTATTATTATTATTATTGTTATTATTATATATTGCTGTTATTGTTGGTGGTGGTCGTGTTTGTCATTGTAACAGCAGTAAAGCATTGATAGTACAGTAGTAGTAGTAGTAGTAGTAGTAGTGCGTATAGTCTTTCATGTAGTGTGTAGCAGATGTGGTGTAAGGTGACAGGAACGTAACAGTGCCTAGGGATTTAAAATGGTGTGTAGGAGGTGTGACGTAACATGGAGTTGTAGTACCGTGGTGGTAGTGGTGAAGGTGGCAGTAGTAGTCGTAGTAGTAGTACTAGTAATAACAGTAGTAGTAGTAGTAGTAATAGTGTAGTGGAAGTAGTAGAGTATTGTTGTTTTCCACGGTCATTGAGATATTTGGGGTCAGCGAACTAGCCTACATTATGAAAAGATACGATATGTCTTCCAGTACAGATTCTGGTGCATAGTGGTAGTAGTAGTAGTAGTAGTATTCAGGGGTACTAGTGTTGGAGAGTTTTTTTTTTTTTTTAATAGAGCGATCGATACATAGACCTACATCTCCCAAGGACGGCGCTGCGTAGGGTTGCGGCGTAGATGAAATAGCAAGAAATATGTGTGGCGTAGATTAGTGCCGTGGGTGTGCCGTAGTTTGCAGGGGCGTAGTGGGTATCAGTCCTTTCACTACTATTCCTTTTTTTTATTCGAGCTACCTCCAGACGGTTTTATTCAGCTCACGGAAATCTCTCAGTGAAGGCTTAGAAATACAGTAGTCTCAGATCATTATTATTATTTTTTTGTCGTCATTTTCTTCTTGTAACCCCCCCCTCCCTTCCCGACGATTTTCTTCAGCTTAAAGGCGCCCTCTTGTAACCTAAATGTATTGCGTAGTAGAAAGGCGGGTGAGAGTAGGCCTGTGACTTGGAGATGGGTTATATAGGAGTCTCTCTCTCTCTCTCTCTCTCTCTCTCTCTCAACCGTATCAACCTCCTCCATCTTCACCAGCATCATTTCCCGTTCGTTCACATTCCCTCCTCCTCCTCCTCCTCCTTCTTTGTTTTTCCTCTCTTCAATTTCTCACTTTGCTTCCTGTATTTCCTCTGCTTTTTCCTTTCGTCAGTTAATCTTATCTCCTTCCCTTCATCTTGTCTTACTTTTTCACTTTTTCTTTATTTTCTTACTTTCATTCTTGCGTCATCTTCACCTTTCATTTGGCCTTTTTTTTCTCTTTTTACATTTCTTCTTCATGTCTCCTTTCTTCGTCTTGGCTGTCCTCTCTTCCCAGCCCTTCTCATTTCCATATTTTTCATCTCGTTTTTATCCCAGCGTCTCTCAGTCTCACCCCCTTGCTCCTCATTTCGTCATTTTTATTCTTTTAACACACTTTCTTTCCTCTCGTTCGTTTTTCTGATATCGCAATTTCTTCATCATTAACACTCCTTTTTAGTTTCAATATATTTCATCTCTTCCCAGCATTTCCTTTTCCAATTTTCTTTCAAGTTACCCTACAACTTTCATAAATTTAGAGTTTCCAACACTTTCAGCATTTTTTAAACAATTTTTCTTATCTTACGACCTCCTGATTGAATTCATGTTCCCTATCTTCCAGTACTTCGTTTCCTTATTTCACTTTTTTTTTTTTTTAATTCTCCATACAGCGCTGATTTTTCTTTCTTTCCCTCTCCATCCAAGGTTCTTTCTAAGTTCTTTTTTCTTCTCCCAACAAGTCCTTTTCTATTTTCCCCATTTTCATCGTCCAACATTTCCATATTTTTCATCTCCTTCGTGCACATGTTCTTTCCATCATTTTCACCCCTTCTCTCGTCTAGCCTTGATCACTGTTGGCACCCACCTCACCCACTCCCTATCTCTGCCACCCCTTCCACCACCCAACACTCCTTCCCAACAGTTCCTCACCGTATTTCTTCCGACACTTCCTCCCTTTACGCCATTTTTCACGTTACCATAACCCGTTCACGACGATGATGATGATAATAGTTGTGGCCGCAGGTTCATCTGAAATGTGAACCTAGTGGAATACTCTCTTAAAATAGCCATCTGAAGTCCGCCATCCTCTTTTAGGGGGATAGGGAAGTAACGAAAACATTAATTCATCCAGTCACGCTACCGTCAGACGATTTTTTACAGCTTTGGAGGGATTTTTGGAATGTTGGGTGATTAGACAAAGCCAACAATAACCCCCTTCACTACCCGAGGCCTCCCTGAAGCTGAATGAAATCGTCTGTTGGTAGCAGGAATAAAATACATAGTCGTTTCGTGCTCAAGGAGTTAACTGCTGTTGGCACTCACCCCCTCCCACGGAGAGAGAGAGAGAGAGAGAGAGAGAGAGAGAGAGAGAGCGCAATGTTAAAATAAGTAGGTCTGTTTCCCTCTTGTTTGCCAACTCCACACTAGAATGTATGTTTACGTGTGTGTGTGTGTGTGTGTGTGTGTGTGTGTATGTAAGGGTGGGTGAATAGGATGTGAGTTATCGTTGTGTCACCCTTACCACCACAGCACAGGTGGTTGGTGCTCTCTCTCTCTCTCTCTCTTTTCCAGTGGTTAGTAATGATTCCAGGGTTGTGTTGGCTATCTTTTCTGTAATGTTTAACCTTTCTTGATTTGATTTTAGAATTTCCTAGATATTTCAAGTTTTTCCAAATGTTACATAATTCGTAATTTTGATATAATTTTCTTTTTTTTCGTTGGTACAGTTTTATTTCCTCTGTTTCTTCCAGTTTTACTTCAGGATTCAGTAACATGTGCTTTTCTTTTTGCAGTCTGTGTGTGTGTGTGTGTGTGTGTGTGTGTGTGTGTGTGTGTGTGTGTGTGTGTGTGTGTGTGTGTGTGTGTGTGTGTGTCCTTGGGCAGTGTTCTGTTAATCCAGCACCCCGGTAGCATTTTTTATTTTTATTTTTATTTTTTAACACCGGACGGTATTATGCTGCCTTTATAGTAGAGACTGGGAACTAGAGAGGTTAGATAGTTTATAGCCTCCATCACCTAAGGACATCTAAGTTGAGTGAAATCGCCTGGAAGCAACAGGAAGAGAATTAAAAACATGTCACTTAACTCTTTACCGGCGCCATGTGAAATTTTGACATGTAGGGAGGAGGGAACGAACACACACAAAAACGATTAACAGTTACTTGTACTTTATGCAAACCTCGGCGATATGCATATGAGTAGCACATGGCAGGACACTACTGAGGAGTAATTTGCCGTACATTACAAGAAGTACGTGCTCAAAGGATTGCTGTACGGTAGCCTAGCCCCGCTTCCCCACACTTCGAAGAGGATATTAAAAGAATTTGTTATTAACCTATCTTCTTATGGTATTGTATAGTTGTTGCGTAATATGGCAGTATGATTCGTTATACTGATTGCGAGAAAAGCCACGTATATTTTCCGCCATGGTATGCTGGTGGTATAGTCCATCCTGTTTGGCCACTGGGAGGAAAAATGTGGGAAATAGAGCAGCCCTGTTTTTGGAAGGCACTTATTTTTAGATGGGAAACAGACCCGTGGCAGCTGTTTTGTATTTTGCTACACCATATGAGTATATTTCTATCTGTATAATTGTGTGTGTGTGTGTGTGTGTGTGTGTGTGTGTGTGTGTGCCGGGAAGTGTATATGGCGAGAGAGGGAAGGAGAAAGGACAGGGGAAAGTGAATGAAAATGAAGATTGCAGGATAGATAGATAGTTAGGAGGTAGGAAGGTAAGCCAGAGAGAGAGAGAGAGCGACACACTTGCAGAATAGGCTTACCTCACCTCTCACTTGTGTCAGGTTAATGTCGCTCTTTTTCACCGTCACTGATGTCCCTCGCTGCTAGGGGGAAGGTGGGTGTCCTGTGTGGTTGGTGGGGAGAAATAAATCCATCCCATCCATGCTTAATTGAATACGGAATTAACGTTTGTGAAATTGTTTTGGACATTTTATTCTTTGCGTTTTGTTCTAGCAGTAAAAATCAGTCGAATATGTTTTGAGTTCTTCCTAACTTTGCAGTGTTTCATATTCTGACCTTTAAAACTATATTTGCGTTGTTATCAGATAGCTTAGGTGCTTTGTGTGCATATCTTGCGCAGTATTGTTAACGAGATATTGAATGTCCTTTCTGCAAAGTGAACAAAAAAAGTGTGAGGTTTTGGATGAATGAAGCTGCCAGTTTTCATCATCATCATCATCGTTGTAGATAAGGGTGTCTTTTCGTATTTTGTGTTTGTGTAGGATTTTGCCGAGTTTTGTGGAGCTTGAATGCTTTGTGAAAGATTGTGTGACCTATTCCACGAGGCTTTGTGTTGATAGCTAATTATTCCACCCATGTAGTTTTTCGCTTCTTTTTTCTGGATGCAGCATCACCCTATCCTTATGTGGGAGAAAACGATCGGGGATGATGATGATGATGATGATGATACTTGATGGTGATGATGGTGGTGGTAGTGGTGATATTTTTGTGTTAGAGTTTATACAACATTATTACTGTGTCTTCATGTTACAGCTTCGACCTAACATTTTTTCCCCCCATTTTTCTAGGTATGACAGGTGAACAGCGTAGATATAGCGGTGCTGCACGCTGGTAAAGGTATGTTTGTGATGTTCACGAGTACTCAGAAAATGAAAAACACTGTGCGGACTAGGGGAATCTGATTGCTACGCTCTGAAACTCGAAATAGAAATATGCTTCCTTGCTGCATGCTATTCCTTCCACACATCAGAAGCACCAACGTACGTACAGACGAATGTGAAATAAAATCCGTCTATTAACTGCTAGGTAGAAGGATAATGTGCTTGAGTGATGTTGTGTTATACGGGATTTATTAGGGCGAGAAACTGTGAACGATGTTGTGATTGCTGTGGTGATTAATTGTGATTTTAGTCAGGATGGTGAATGATGCAGTTAATTTAGCTGGTATGGTTACTGGTGCGGCTGGCTTAATTGGTATGGTGAAAGGTGTGGCTGGGATTTAGTTAGGATGGTGAATGTTGTGGTTGAGATGTAGTTAGGATGGTGAATGGTGTGGTTGGGATGTAGTTAGGATGGTGATTGGTGTGGTTGGGTTGTAGATAGAATGGTGGGAAGCACATTTGAGGATCAACCTTGGATTTTAGTACGTGAGAAGGGTTGAGCGGCATGTTATAGGGGAGTTTGCCTAAATTGGTGGAACGCACGAAACAGAAAGACCCCTGAAAGTGCGAGGGATACGAGGGCAGGACAGGGAGAAGATTACGTTATGGTGAGAGGGAGAGCAAGAGACGGTGAATAAGGGTGAGAGTGAGGGAGCGTGAGGGTGAATGACTGCAGGAAGGCCAGGGTGTGGGTGAGGAAGAGGATGAGGAGGTAGTGAGTGGAGGAGGATGCGAGTTTGTGCGAGGGTGACGGTGGGAGGGGGAGTGAAGGTGAAGTTAGTCAGGGTATTAGTGACGGAGAGGAAGGGTTTGGATGGGTGAGGCTGAGATACAGGAAGATTGAGAGTGAGGGAGTGTAAGGATGCGGGTTGGGTCGAGGGAGGATGTGAGCAAGGGAGTGTAAAAATGAGAGTGAGGTCGAGAGATGAGAGTGAGGGAGAGTAAGAGTGAGGGAGAAGTCGAGAGGGGGTGCGGGTCGGGTTGGCTGTGTGTAATATCGAGTAGCCGAACAGATATTGAGGGCCGGGATGGGCGGCTGGGGGAGGGGGTCTTATTGGATGTGGGGACCAGTGATCAGATGGGTGGGGGTGGGGGGTTGAGGAGAGGAGGAACACAGGGTTTGAGGGTAGGTGGGTTGGGGAGAGTTCTGAGAGGAGGGGGTATTGGAGCAGAGTCCGAAGGGGGAGGAGAGTGACAGAGAAATTGAGAGGGGTGGGGAGGATGAGGGGGAGAGGAGGGAGTGCCAAAGGGTGTGAGGGTAGGGAGGATACGAGAGAGAGAGAAATTCAGTATATCACAACCCAACACTACACAGATCTACTGATGAGGGTGACTAAAAGAAATCAGGAAACAGATGTAGAATGCGTAAGATGGGGTGAGTCATTGCAGAGTTGGGTGTCCAGGGTGATGGTGGTTATACTGACTGCTCACCCTTCACCTCACCCACACCTGTATCACCTTCCCATACGCACACCTGTATCATCCCCCCACACACACACCTATAGCATTCACCTACACACACCTGTATCACCCCCCCCCTACACACAAACCATAACTATACTGGTACATAAACATTTTGTACGGAGTTGTTTTCCACATGTCGATATAGTCTCATTCTTGTAACCCATCGCAGCCAGTGGACATAGTTTACATAATATTTTTGTTGCTACCAGACGAGTTTATTCAGCTTAGGAGAATACCCTAGTAAAGAAGGGGTTAATGAAGGGTATATATTTAATCCACCCAGTTCCATACGTCTTGTTGAATTCGTTCAGTTCGTTAGTCTTCCTCACGCGGAGTAATATCGTCAGGAGATAGCAAGAATAAAAATAGAAAACTTCATAGGACTGAGGGGTTGAGCCTCAGTATTCCCATGTTATCTATATTTCCACTTGGTGGGTAAAAGTGATTTCATGTGCTTGTCCTGTATCGTGTGTGTGTGTGTGTGTGTGTGTGTGTGTGTGTGTGTGTGTGTGTGTGTGATTTTTAGAGCAAGTGTACTTTCTGTTTTTCAGACTTTTATTAAATCCTTAGTCTTTTACTCTTTACGTATTTGGTGTGTGTGTGTGTGTGTGTGTGTGTGTGTGTGTGTGTGTGTGTGTGTGTGTGTGTGTGTGTGTGTGTGTGTGTGTGTGTGTGTGCTTTATGGAATATCTACTTTAATATCGTCTTCCATATTTTTTTCAGCACTTTTCCTTCATCCACCATGTCCCCCCCCCTTTTTTTTTTTTTTTTTTTTTTTTTTTTGAGGGGGGAATCTTTTCAGTCACTTCTATATTTTACATTTCATTCGTATTTTTCACAATCTTTTCAAACACCACCTAAGAAGATAAGGGTCTGTCTATCTTGCGTGCATAGATAGATGGAGAGAGAGAGAGAGAGAGAGAGAGATTACTGATAAGAGGGTCAGCTACAATGTCAAAATAAGATCACTGATAAAGAGGGGCAGATATGGGGGATGGGGGTGGGATGGACATGAAATATTAATTGGTTTTAAGTATGGGGAGTTTCTTTTTATTTATTTATTTATTATTATTATTATTCATCCATCCATCCATCATCCAATTTATTATTATTATTATCATTAATATTATCATCATTATTGGCAAAGATTATTTTTAACAGTATCATTATTTTTATTGATGATGGTGATAATGATGGGTGGTGTAGGTAGGTGGAAGGGAGAAGAGGATGGTGTTGGTGGTAGAGAAGAGGGTGGTGTTAGTGGTAGAGGGGACAATGATGGTGAGAGGGGAAAGGAGGACATGATGTTATAAGTGAGAGGGGAGAAGCAGAGGATGGTGGTGTGGATAGGAGGGGGTCGTGGTGTGGATTGGAGAGGGGACGAAGGGGGTAGTGGTTTTGGTGGGAGGGGGAGATAGGGCAGTGTTGGTGGGAGGGGAGAAGTGGGTTGTTGGAGGGGGAATTGAATGGAGTGGTGGTGTGGGTAGGGGGGAGGGGGTGGTGGTGTGAGAAGCAGGGAAAGAGGGGGTGAGTGGAAGGGGGAATGGGAGTGTATAAAAGTAGGAGAGGAGGAGGATGGGAGAGAATGGGGATTTTTGGGTGGGAGGGGAGTGAAGGGTGTGGGAATATGGGAGGGGAAGGCGGTCATGGAACAGTAGACAAGGGCAGGGGGAGAGAAAATTATGTACGTACTCTTGCATAATGTGTGTATGTTTTTTTGTTCTTTTATGTAGGTCTTTTTGTTTGTATTTAATACATACCATATAGCTTACTTGTATGTATGTATGTATATGTGTGTTTTGTGCTTGTGTGTGTGTGTGTGTGTTTATGTTTATGTATGTATTTGTTTGTTTGTATGTTGTGTTTTGATATAGTATTTCTGTGTATATCTCATCTCATCAGCCGTTTGTCTCCACTGCAGGACCGGCCTATCCCGATCGAAGTTGGGACGATACAGCCTATGTATCTCTACCAAGTGGCTTAGGCTGTCTGGTGGAGATTGTATGTATGGTGAGCAATGCTTGTAAGTGTAACTGTTGTGTTGGAATGTCTTTGGATGTGTGTGTAGTCTGTGAACCAAGTGTAATCGGCCCGCGCAAGCCGACTGGATGCAAGCATACGTTACAGTATTCGACACTGGTTCATCCACAGCATCCATTGTGTCCGCCAATGCAGTACGTGGCATGAAGAACGCTCCCAAAGTTTATTACCCTGGCGGGGCGCGAACCCTCTTTCTTCAGTGTACGAAAACGCACACTTTACCACTGTACCACAGAGGCTATATATATATTTGTGTGTGTGTGTGTGTGTGTGTATATGTATCTGTGTGTGTGTGTGTGCGCGCTCGCGTGCCTTCCCACTTGCGTGCGTGTGTGGGTTGGCCTTGTGCTGACCAAGTTAGAAAACCACACACACACACACACACACACACACACACACACACACACACACACACACACACACACACACACACACACACACACACACACACACACCACTTAACGCCGCCCTCCCTCATGCGTCTCTTGCGTCACTCCTACTAAATTGCCTACTAGATTACCTCTCACTTCACCTCTCCCCTCCCGTTCTGCTCACTTCACCTCTACTTCTCTTACGTTTTGTCTCCCCTCCTCACACAGATATCCTCACCTCTCACATCCCAACCCATCCCACACACTCCACCTCTTCCTTCGGCTTATCCAGCCTTCCCTCCCCTCCTTATATATTCTCCTCTTCATTTTTTTCCAGACCTCTTACCTCCTTCCTACCTCCCTTTCCTTTCTTGCCTCCATTCCCTTTCCTTCTCCTCCTCCCCTTCACTCACATCTTTCCTCTCCTCTATCCTTCCTCTCACAATTTACACACGTCCCCTCCCCCCCAATCTCTCGCTCTCTCTCACATCTGTCATCTTCACTTCATCTCACATCATTCTCCTTCACGTCATAACTTTTCTGTCACCACCACAAGCTCCTCATTACCCAATCCCCACACACCCCACTCATTTCCTTTCACATCACCTCTCTTCCTTCCTCCCTCTCGTACCTCTTTTGGTTCTTTCTTCTCGTAGTCTGATTTCCCCCCTTCCTCTTTCTTTCCTCTCCATCCCCCCCCCCTCTCTATTCTCTACCCTCATTTCTGTCATTTCTTTTTTCCCCTCGTCCCTTCCATCGACTCATATCCCCTTCTTATCACGTCTCCTGTTTCTCCCTCCTATTTTCTCCCCTCCCTCTCAACTCCATCCATTTTCCTCCTCCTCCTCCTCCTCGTCCTCCATCTTGTTCTCCCCTTTTTCAACCCCTCAGTTCCTCTCTGGCCCCTCCCCTCTTCCTTTTATCGCCTAAGCTATTTCCTCTGCTCCTACACTACCAAACTCGTTTTACGTTGCTATTTTTCCCCCACACAACACCTCCAATCTACCCGAGAGAGAGAGAGAGAGAGAGAGAGAGGAGAGAGAGAGAGAGAGAGAGAGAGAGGAATTAAAGACTTTTGCATTATCAGGACCCGGTAGCAAAATATCTCCGTTACCGCCGCCGTAGAGAAAGGCGTGACATCAAAGACCCCACCCTTTGCCCTGTGACCCCTGACCCGGAATAGAGTGGTAGGCCTGAATGTTGAGGCTTCGGTGATGAATTGGTTCCGGGGGTGAAGGATTGTCAAACAGGTGCGTGGGGTGCGATAGAGGGGAGACAGTTGGATGGGTTGGGGCGTGAGTTAGGTTGGATGGGAAGGGGGAGACCTGTGTGTTTTGGGGCGTGGATGGGATGGAGGGGACAGGGGCGTGGGTGGAATAGAGGAGAGACAGGTAGATGGGTTGGGGCGTGGGTTAGGTTGGGTGGGAGGGGGGAGACCTGTGTGGGTTGGGGCGTGGGCGGGATGGAGGGGACAGGGACGTGGGTGGAATAGAGGAGAGACAGGTGGATGGGTTGGGGCGTGGGTTAGGTTGGGTGGGAGGGGGGAGTCCTGTGTGGGTTGGGGTGTGAGTGGGATGGAGGGGACAGGGGCGTGGGTGGGAGAGGAGGGATATGTGCGTGGATTGGAGGGTGGGTGGGAGGGTGAGTGAATTGAGCAGATGACCAAAATCAAGGTGGAGGGACGAAGTGGGAGGGAGGGTGATGGTTCGTGGGGATAGGGACAGAAATATCAATAGGTGAAATTGCCGAACATATTCACGAAAGATTCCCTATCCTGATTATGATTTGCTCTTCCAGTTCTGTGTACTAAAATAAATCCTGGTTATAAGGAAAAAATACCGGTAATTATGAATGTGTATTATCAGGAAGGCCCGAAAAAAAACATTGTGCAGAATTTTCCACTGTCTCAAGTTCTAAATGCCAAAAAACATGTAAGTTTGGACAGGGAAGCGATCGGAGATTTGTTTTAAGCGTCCTACGTCAGGTAATATCTGGGAAATCTTAGCACCGTAATGTGTTCATCGGTAAATCTTAGCACCGTAATGTGTTCATCGGTATATAAATCTTAGCACTGTAATGTGTTCATCGGTGTGTGATAAGGGAACACCCGTGTCGGAAAACAAATGGATTCTTGCAAGCACTTCATGCAGTAATGGTCTCCCTTAAGTGGATTGCAAGAGCTATAAAATAAATAAGACCATGCTTCCTATATCGTCCAATAATCATCATCATCGTCATCGTCATCGTCATCATCATCATCATCACAGTCGTCGTCGTCATTTATCTCGCCTTCAGAGAACATAATTATCCATATATAGTAAGCGTAGGTGTACGTGATGGTAACAGATAATGCCAAATATTTACAAACATATCTTAAGCGCTTGAGGGAATAATAATAATAATAAAATCTTCAGCAAGTGGAAAAACAGTTATCATCAAAGCTGCTTAAAATAAACTTACTGTCGTCCACGCTAACAGAATGCTCCATACGTCACTGGTACACAGTTGCTGTACGGTGATGACAGTGCTCACAGTGGTACGGTGCCGGTAATATACAGTTATGGTCCGCTTCGGGTAAACGGCGGTAGACATGTTTGTGGTAGAACTGGCCGTAAATATGGGTGTACAGTCAAAGAAAATTTACAACAGACGAAACACTGAAAACCATATATCTGTTAGTGTGAGTTGCAGATGATTCGAGTTTTCCGCCATGTATTCGTCGAACTTTGGGGAAGATCCTTATGTCTGTCTGAACTGCCGTAAAACAGAGTAAAATATTGGAGTGAAATATATGTATTGTAAATTGTAATGATGATGGACCTGTTCTGTGGGGCGTGAGTGAAGGCACAAAGGGTTATTTACACAGCGTTAACTACATGCCTTCACGGGGTGGTTGGCCTCGAATTTGAGACTGAAAATTATTGGAATGGGTTGGTGGCTACAATTGTAAAAGTTGGCTTCTTCAAAATTAGTTGTGTAAGATGCATGAACGGAAATAATATGACGAGTTGGTAGCTATAATTATGAACGTTAGTGCTTGATTTGTGTGTGTGTGTGTGTGTGTGTGTGTGTGTGTGAAGAATAGTTACTGGATTAATTGGTTGTGTGTGAAGAATAGTTACTGGATTAATTGGTTGTGTGTGAAGAATAGTTACTGGATTAATTGGTCACTTCATTTTGGCAGCTTAGTCTCAAATGTTTTATACTTTTATGATGAAATAAATGAACAAGTAAAAGTTATCTCATGAAATTATATGGTTTAGATATCGTATTTAGTGAGAGATAATTTGACGAGTTAGATTTTTTTTTTTTTTTAACGTGACTTAAATGTTTGAATGGAAATAAAAGAGGTTAATTTGTGGTAAGCACATAGAGTTAATAAAGTGCGACGATAGATTAGGAAAAATAAAAAAAAAATGTGGAAATGAAATAAATGTAACGAAAGGTGAAGGAAAATTTTAAAAAATGGGAAAATAAAGGAAATGTAACGAAAGGTGAGGGAAAATTTAAAAAAATGGGGAAATAAAATAAATGTAACGAAAGGTGAAGGAAAATAAAAAAATGGGGAAATAAAAAATATGTAACGAAAAGTGAAGGAAAATAATAAAATGGGGGAAATAAAGGAAATGTAACGAAAGGTGAGGAAAAATTTTAAAAAAATGGGGAAGTAAAAGAAATGTAATGAAAAGTGAAGGAAAATAAAAGAATGGGGAAATAAATGTAACGAAAGGTGAAGGAAAATAAAAGAATAAGGGATTTAAAAGAAAGCCCATAAAGGATGCAAAAGAAGCTGTTGTGGTAAAACATTTATGACGAGGACATGAAAAAATTAAATAAATAAACTGCTATGTTGTGGAAAGGAAATTCATAGGAAACATCATCATCATCATCATCCGGACCTCCTTTCCCACCCAAGGGCAGGGTGAGGAGTAGCAATGTCCAGACAGCCCAAAATTGCCCAATCCAATGGGCCACGCTTCCATTCACTCATCATTCAAGCCCCCGGAATCACGTGTAAATATACATTAGAAGGAACTCTTAACAGGAGATGGGTCAATAAAGAGACGCATAGAATCCAAATATGGGAAAAAGAGGAAGTTAGTAAAGGATGTAAAATGAAGAGCGAAGGATAAAAGAAAATTACGTTTGAGTGTACTGAGAAAGAGGATAAAAAGGAAGAAAGAATAAAGAGAAAAGAAAAGAAATGGTAGAGAGAGAGAGAGAGAGAGAGAGAGAGAGAGAGGAATAAGAGAAAAGGATGTGTGAATGTCAGGAGGATGAGGGTCCGGGAATTAATGGCAAATGATGTGGAGAGGGAGAGAGGGAAAGGGAGGAGAAAGAGGATGGGACAGATAGGAGGAGAGAGAGAGAGAGAGAGAGAGAAGCATGAGAGAAGAGGAGGTAGGCGAAGTGAGAGGAGAGGGTAAGATGGGAGAGACGTTGGGAGAGGAAGAGGAGAGTGAAAGAGGTGATTGAGGGAGTGGTAAAGTGAAGGGGGAAGATAGGAAATGAGACGAGAGAGAGAGAGAGGAGGGGAAGGGAAGCGAATGAAACGTGTGTCAATGAGGGGGGGAAAGAGATGGGGAGGGGGGGAGTTGAATGAGAGAGAAGGGACTGGATGTGGTGAGAGAGGGAGGGAGGGAGAATGGGGAAGGGATCTGACGAGGATGGGGAGGGAGGGTAATAGGGGAGGGGGGAGGGGATGTAGTTAGGGGAAATTGAGTGAGTTACATAAATACACAAACGTTATGATTCTTACTAGAGGGTCTTACCTTAACCCATTCCATCAGAGAGAGAGAGAGTTAGGTAGTAAAAGTATTGTTGCTGAGAGAGAGAGAGAGATAGAGAGAGTTAGGTAGTAAAAGTATTGTTGCTGAGAGAGAGAGAGAGAGAGAGAGAGAGAGAGAGAGAGAGAGAGAGAGTTAGGTAGTAAAAGTATTTTTGCTGAGAGAGAGAGGTAGTAAAAGTATTGTTGCTGAGAGAGAGAGAGAGAGAGAGAGAGTTAGGTAGTAAAAGTATTGTTGCTGAGAGAGAGAGAGAGAGGTAGTAAAAGTATTGTTGCTGAGAGAGAGAGAGAAAAAAAAAATATTGTTGCTGAGAGAGAGAGAGAGAGGTAGTAAAAGTATTGTTGCTGAGAGAGAGAGAGAGAGAGAGAGAGAGAGAGAGAGATCAATAGCCAGGGACGTTGACCGAGTGGCAAACTTAGGACTGTGTCGTGTGTGTGTCTGTGTGTGTGTTTGTGTCTGTGTGTGTGTGTGTGTGAGAGAGAGAGAGAGAGAGAGAGAATGTCCGTGTGTAAGTTAAGGCGTATGCGTTTGTGTGCACATCATTGCGTAAGTGCGGACTGTGTGTGTGTTGTTTGGCTCGTAAGCGGTTCCTTTGTGTGTGTGTGTGTGATTAATGTAATATTCGTGTGCGTGTGTGTGCATAACTTAGAAATAATTAATGTATGTGCACAGACAGGTATGTACACCTACACCTAATAGCGGAAATATGTATGTGTATGTATGTGTGTACTGTACAGGAGAGGTAAATCTATAATACAGCATGCGTAATTTTTATGTGTGTGTGTGTGTGTGTGTATGGGAGGGAGGGCTTTATGGAGGGAAGTGAGAGAGGAAGAAAGGAAAGAAAGAAATTGACGGTGGGAGGGAGGGAGAGGTGTGAGGGAAGGAGGGAGGAAAGGGGAGGAACTTGACCTACTTCCCTTCATATCTTAGGCCTCTCCCCTCACACCGCACCCCTATGTCTCTTCTCCCTTTCCTTCCCCTTTCCGTCCCCTCTCTATCGTCCTTCTTTACCCCCTCTCGCTCTCCCTCTCTTGCTCCCACTCCCTCCCTCTCCTCGTTCCCCTTTTCCCTTTCTCACATTTATCTTTAATGCCTAAGGTTCCCTCTCTCTCTCTCTCTCTCTCTCGTCAATACTTCCCTTTCTTTTGTACTCCTCCTCTGCTCACCTTCCTCCCTTTGTCTCCTTCCCCTCAGAGTACTCCTCGCCTTCCACCGCAAGACCTCCTTTTCTTCCTTTATCTTCAGTCTTCCTCTACTTCCTCCTCATTTCTCTCTCTCTCTCTCTCTCATTTTCATATTATTTCCAGCATTCCCATTCATTCCTTATCAACCAACTCACGCCATTCCTTCCTTCACTTTCGCCTTTCTCGCCCCCTCTTCCCCCTGCCCAGTATCTTTCTATATTTCTGCCTTTTCCTTCATTTTCTTATTTACATTCTCTTACTATGTTTCTAAGCTTTCGTTCCGCTTTGTCCACACTTTTGTCTTCCATTCTCCCTTTCTTTTTGTTTCCCATTTTTCCATCTTCCTCACTTCACCTTTCCTCATTTTCCCATTACCCAGTATCTTCCTTCTTTCTTTGTCTCGTCTTTTCCTCATCTTTCCTCCCTTCCTTCATCTTTGTTTTAGACCTCGGGATCCACATTTTACGGGGCTTAAATATGAGACAGATTTTTTCCTAACGCGTTTTTATTGATTTTTTTTTTTTTTTTTTTTTTTACACTTTCACCGTCTTTATTTTTTATTCGTCCGTTCTTTATTAATTTATCTTCATCCGTCTCTCTTTACCTTCGCTTTGTTTAACTCATTCGTTTCTGTTCGTTCCTGTGCTACGCCATTTATCTTCCTGCTGTCTCTGGTGTCTTATTTTCCCTCTTTTGGCCTCCTTCGTTCGTCATTCGGTTCTTTGTTTCTTTCCTTACTTCCCTCCCTCCCTCCTTCCTTCCTTTCTTACTTTTTCCGTTCTTCCCCCGTCCTTCCATCCGTCTTCCTTGTTTCCTTCCTTCCTTCCGACCACCCGGTACGGTACCTTTCTCCCTTCCACCTTCCTTCTCTCCCCTTGTCATTTTCCCTCCTCACCCTTTGAACCTCTCATCCGTCCTTCCTTCTCGCCATCTCATTTTCCCTCCTGTCCTTTGCACCCACATCCCTTCTTCCCTTCCTTCCTTCCTTCCCTCCCATCTCATTTTCCCTCCTGTCCTTTGCACTCCCTTCTCTCCCTCCCTCCTCCCTGTCCTTGAAACCCTCCTGCCTTCCCTCCCTCTCATTTTCCCTCCCCTCCTTTGCGCCTCTTTCCTTTAAGAAGACCCAGTTCTAGGCTCACTCACTCTGCTACCTTCATTAGCTTCCTTCCACTTTCTCCGGCTCTTCACTTCTTCCTCCTTTTACTCCGTCTCCCTCTTCTCTCACCCTCATCTTTGTCCCTTTTCACTCCTCTTCCTTCTGTTGCCTTTCTCCCCTGTTCTTCCCTCTCTTCCCCCTTCATTTCCACTCTGTTCTCTCTTCTTTCACTCTTTCACTCTTCTATTTTTCCCCTCCATTCTCCTCTTCCTTCCTTCGCTTCCCTTTATCTCCTCTATAGGCTATCCCTTCCTTCCTCCTCCTCGGTCTTGCACTCTCCCACTCCCCTTTATGCTCCTCTCTCCCACTCCCCTTTATGCTCCTCTCTCCCATCTTTCTTCCTCTTCCTCTCACCCCCTCCCTTCCTCATCACTCCCTCCCTTCCTCATCACTCCCTCCCTTCCTCCACTTCTAATCCCCCCTTTCCCATCCCGCACCCCATGCCTCCCTTTCACCCACTCCCCACCCCACTCACGTCCCCCACTCCTTACCCCACCCATCCCGTCCGTGGTGTGTGAAAATAGAGGTCATGGCGTGTTGACATTGGCCTTATGGGACGCCAGACACATAGCGGAAGGCAGTGAGGTGGGTTAGTGACAGGTGAGGTTAGGTTAGGTCAGCTTAAGAGTGACGTTGGTTAGGTTAGGTTGGGTTAGGAGTGAAGTTGGTTAGGTTAGGTTGGGTTAGGAGTGAAGTTGGTTAGGTTGGGTTAGAAGTGAGGTCGGTCGAGTTACGTTAGGTGTGAGGTTCGTTAGGTTAGGTTAGGAGTGAGGTTCGTTAGGTTAGGTTAGGGCTAGTATGGCTTGGTCAGTGACAGGATGATATCGATGTTTGGACTGTGTAGGAATTTTTTGTTTTTGTTTAATGGTTATTGTGGTTTTTGGTGGTAGGTGGCTGTTGTGGTGCTTGTGGTAATGTCTTATGAGGTCATGGTTTATTAACAGAGGCCTTATGGTAAGCAAGCACATATTGGGAGTGAGGTTGGATGGGGATGGTGACCAGTCCACACGTTCCTTTGTTAGAATTTAGGACACACACGATAATGTAGTATTTTTTTTTTTTTTTTTTAATTGAAAGATATCATGCTCCTGTATATATAAATGAATTATGAATACCAACATACAGTACTCCTAATATCACGACGAAACAGGTGACACGTGCCTCGCATCATATTTCAAGCACGTACTCGTACACTAGATTATATAACTTTGGAATATCGTGTTCTGTGGAATTCTGTGACCTGGGAATGTGTACGATTTTGTTTAGCCTAGGGGAGCCGTTGAGCTGAAGGGGGTTAGATACAGCCTTCAGTATACCCCTCATCCTTGGAGATCCTTCGTAACCTCAACTTTTTTTTCCCGACCTCAAGGCGATTTTTTTGAACTTACAAAAAGGTTTCTCATGTTGTTGGGATTAATTAAAGGCTATATCAAACCCCTTAAGTTCGGGGAATATTACTTGAACAGCATTAAACCGTCTGAAGATAAAACGAATAGACCTAATTGTACTTCACCGGAATCAAGGGGGGATTTAGCTGAACAAAATCTTCCGGTAGCAGCAAGAGTTCAATAAAATGAACGTCCTCGGGCGGAAGGGGTTAGGTGGAAGGGAGGAGGGGGATAAAATAGGCATGATGATAAATACTAATGGCAGTTAATGGAGGAGGGTGTTTTGCGGTGATGGGGAAGGGGATGGGGGTTAATGGAGGTGATGGATGTGTTTTGTGACCCACCTAAGCCATGATGGTGAAGGAAGGGTGATTAGTGTGATGGGGTGTGGATGGTGAGTGATTGGAAGTGTGGCCTTTTTTATTTTTATTTATTTATTTATTTATTTATTTTTTGCCGCATCTGATGCTAGGTCGACTTTTGCAAACTAGAAATAGACTAGTGACGAAGACGAAAGAAGGAGGGAAGGAGAAAAGAAGAGAAAATAGTAAGGATAAGCGAGTGACATGAGGAGAGAAGACGAAAGAAACAGAAAAAGAAGAATGAAAAATGGAAAGACAAGCGAGTGGTATAAGACGAGAAAAAAAGAAAAAAAAACAGAAAGGAAAAAAGAAGACCAATAAGAAATGGAAAGTATGGGCGAGGGGCAGTGCAGCAAAGAAAAAAAAAAGATGGAGGAGGGGAAGGAGAAAAGAAGAAAGAAACGAAAGAAGTGAAGAGAGGCGAGATGGAAGATAAAGGAAAAGAAAACAAATGGAATAAAAATAGAAAGGATGAACGAGAGAGAACGCTGCGCAGAAAAGGGGAGGGGAGTAGGGAGGAACGGAGAGGAGGGGGAAAAAAAGGAGAGGAAAGAGAAGTGGGAAGACATTGTAAGACGGATGGTTAAGCAGAAGACAAGACCGAATGAAAATAGAAATGACGAAGAAGGGGAGAATGAGGCGCAAATTGAGGGAGAAGAAAGAGCAGAGAGAGACATGAAGAGCCGGAGAGGGAAGAGGAGTGGCAGAAGGGAGGGAGGAAAGAGTAAAGAGAACTGATGGGAAGGGAAGAAAGATAACATGAGTGAATAGAAGAGTAGGAAGACAGACAGATAAGAGGAAATGATAGTGTAGGAAAAAATGTAAAAAGAGGAAAAGGAAAATGAGGAAAAGAAGAGAGGGAGCGACCAGACAGACGATGAAGAAAATCATAAACGAGGAAAGAGAAGGGAAGGAAAGAGAGAAGTAGCAGCATAGAAAGAATGAGTGACAGTTCTGCGAGAAAAAAAAAAAAAAAAAGTGTGGAGATGGGAAGGAGTAGAGGGAGGGGAAGCGAGGCGAGATGACATTATAAAATCTGAGGTCAAAGGTCATGTGAGGGAATATGAGAGGTCAGGCAGTTTTTTTTTTTTTTTTACATGGACATATGCGTATAATGGCCTTTTTTTTTTTTTTTTTACCTGCACTTTGGGATTTGTTTGGTTTTTGCATTCTTTAATCCCTTTCATTGCTGTGACGTTATTTTTATTTACAGCTGCTATACGATTTTATATAACTTAGAAGAGCACCCTAGTAGTGAAGGGATTGGTGAAGGCTGTATCTAATTCCCGACAAGAAAAAAAAATCTGACTTAAAATTCTTTCCTGATCTGAATAAAATTGTTTGGTGGTATTGAGAATGAAGTAAAGTACGTCGTAGTTGTGAAGAGGTTGAGTTATGGTGTGTGTGTGTGTGTGTGTGTGTGTGTGTGTGTGTGTGTGTGTGTGTGTGTGAGGAAATATGCAGTACGGTATGTTATGAAGTTAGGTTGCAGGTGTTTGGAATTACGATTTTTAGTTTTGTTGTGCTCTGTAGTTTTAAGTGGAGAGAGAGAGAGAGAGAGAGAGAGTAGCATGAGGGTCTAAGGTAGCGAAGTACAGCTAATTTATGTAGTAGAAGGTGATTATAGGTGGGGGTTAATGACTGGGGCGTGGTGTGGTGGGGGAGTGGTGAGGGAGGAGGGGGAGGTGAGGGAGAGGGGCGGAAGTGACAGCAGGAGGTGAAGGTTGCTGCTGGTGACACTGTTTGGTGAGGGATGAGAGTACTTTTGGTGGTGGAAGGGTGGGTGTGGTGGTTAATTGTGGAGGGGGGTTTGTGGTTGTGGTGGGGGGAATGGAAGTTGTGGGGGGTTGTGGTTCTTTGGTTTGATGATGGTAGCTTTGGTTGTATTGGGGGACAGGGGTTCTGGTAATGACTGAGGGGGAGAGTGTTTGCTCGATGGTGGTAACTGTGGGTGTGGTGTGGAGAGAGCAGGGTTTTTGTGATGATTAGAGGGGTGTGTGGTTCTTTGGTGATATATTAACTGTCTGGTGATGGCGTGATGATGGTAGCCTTGGGTTCTGGTGCGAGATGGGGGTTGTGGTTGTAGGAGTTAAAGATGTGGGGTGGTGGAGGGTTGTGGTGAGTGGATGAACGAATGAACTGTAGAAGCCGATGGTCTGGGATGATGATAGTTGTGATTGTTAGCTACGATAGATAGGTAGAAAGGTAGGTCGGTGCCGTAGATAGATAGATAGATAGGTTGGTAGGTAGGTAGGTAAGTAGGTAGGTAGATAGATATTTAGATCGGTAGGATAGCAGGTATTATAAATGATAGATGATGAGTAAGTAGTGTGGTATAGACAGATAGATACATGGATGGATGAATACAGTAGATAGGTACTTCAATTTGGCTATGCACTGATTAACTGTAAAACTATTGGGTAATTGTGGAGTGGTAATGATGGCGTTGAGAGTGAAAGTGTAGCGAACGGTCATTGGAACGGCAAAATAAATGATGGAAAAAGTAGAAGTGTTATTTTGTCGATGTGTAGTAGTAGTAGCAGTTGTTGTTGTTGTTGATGATGATATAGTAGTTAGAAGTGGTGGTGATGATGATAATGGTGATTTGCTATTATTGTGGTGATGATGATGATGAAATGTTGTTATAGTTGTGGTGATGATGATGATGATGATGATGAAGTGCCGTTATGGTGGTGGAGGTGGTAGTGGTAATGCTGGTAATGATGAAGTGCCGTTATAGTGGTGGTGGAGGTGATAGTGGTAATGATGATTATTTTGATGAAGCACGGTTCCGGTAACATGGGAATGATTTAAACATAAGTGTCATGTCTCATATAAATTGACGCTTACTCTACGAGGGACAGTAGTTAAAATTATAATTCCAGGTTTCACATAATTTTGCCTTAACTAATGTTGGACCATAGATAATATTATAACCCTTTACGGCTGGGATTCCTCTCGAGTGAATAGAATCATTGGGTGTTAGCGTAGTTGTATTCTTTGATTCCCAGCTGCAGAAAGAGTAACACCAGATACTGTAGTTTATTTTAAAGCTTGTGACTGCTAGAACTTCTCTTTTAAGTTAACCAAAATCGTATGGTGTTAGCTTGGATAAATTAACCAAATCCACGAACCACAACGAAAGGGTTATTAAAAACATTACCAGTTTCAGCTAATTTTGCCTGAATACTGAAAGATAGGTAATATTTACAGTGTCGTGGTAGTGTGTAGGGGTGTGCATCAGTGGCGAGTGCTTTGTTATCATCACTGAGTTATTGTATAAATATAATGTTCAGATAATTTTGAGGAGATTACTAGTACATACTGTAGGGAATATTAAAAGTTGAGTTGCAGTGTTTAGCAGCTTGCATGGTTGGCGAGTATTTTGTTGTGAGTACTGAGGACGAGATTGATAGTCGCGCCTGACGTTGAAAAACGGTTGAATGATGGGCAGTGAGGGGAAGTGGATCGATGGGGTTGTGGATTGTGGTTGTAATGGTGATGATTGTGGTTGTTGGGGTAGTGGTGGTTGTGTAAGTTAGGGCAGGTGGTGGTTTTGTTGTGGTTTTATGTCATGGAAGAGGTGTGTGTGCTGTAGTTGTGGTGGTGGCGATTGTGGTTGTTGTGTTTGTTGTGATGTGAGTTAGGGTAAGTTATGGTTTTCTGGTTGTGCTTACTGATGACGTGGTTGTGTTAGTGAGGGAAAGTGACTCAAGGAAGGCGCTGTTCTTGTGATTTGAGCGTGATGGAGTTGTTTTGAGTATTATTGTGATTATGGTTGTTTTAGTTGCCTTTAGTTGCTTGGAGTATTAGTGTGTGTGTGTGTGTGTGTGTGTGTGTGTGTGTGTGTGTGTGTGTGTGTGTGTGTGTGGTTGCGGCTTATTTGGCCATGTTGAAGTGTGGACTTTGTAAAGAGTAGATAAGTTAGAGATAGTGTGGTGTGGTGTGGATAGGGTATGATGTGGCGTGGTGTGATGTATGCCATTGTACTGTGGTGTGTGGTGTGGTGTGTGCCTGTGTAGTGTGGTGTGGTGAGTGGTGTGGCTAAGTTAGGGTGGATTGTGATAAAACAGGTAAGGTTAGTCATGGTTTAGTGTGGTATTTATATGTTAGTTGTAAAATCGCACGTATTAAGTAATGTTTATAAATTGTGTAAAGGCTGTGAATTGGATGGTAATTTAAATGTTGCAAAGGAAAGGCCATGGATTAGATACGACTGAAAGTGCAAGGTTGATTTATGGCATTGAAGATAAAGATTTTATTTAGATATATGAGATAGTGATACTGATACTGCCATGATAAGGTGTGTGGGTGTGGGTGTCTGTGTGTGTGGGCGTAATGATGATAATGATGATGAGGAGGGTAATGGTGACGTTGATTTTTCTTATGACTCTAATTTTGGTCTTTTTGGTGGTTGTAAGAGATCATTATTTTGAGTGTGGTGCAAAGATAGGGTTGTCGTCAGTAATTTCCTCTGTCTTGTCATCAAACGGAGTCCAGACGTAATCAGGTTCACAATAAATTAATCAGTAATAATCCAGGAAGTTAGAATATAGCTTGTGTAGAATATTAAAGGAAATAATAACTGACGTTTACTTGGAGCTTTTACAGTCGAGAAATACAAGGATGATGATGATGATGATGATGATGGTGATGGTGATGGTGATGGTGATGAGATGATGATGATGGTGATGGTGATGAGATGATGAGGATGGTGATGAGGATGCGATGATGATGATGGTGATGAGGATGAGATGATGAGGATGATGGTGATTCTGTGTGCCATGTAATACAAAGGGTCCAAAATTCCGGCTTACATCATATTATTGTAATTAAAGCGCTTCTGGCAAGGTACCTTTTTTTTTTTTTTTAATTCTGAGTCAAGTAGGCCATTTCCTTTGGGTTAGAAGAGCCATCTAGTAGTAAAGGGAATATTGGATTCTTTATTTAACTTGTGTCTAGTAAAAACAAATCCACCTAAGCTGAATAAAATCGTCTGGAGATAACAAGAATAAAATATAAACTGCCTCACTTGATTAAAGGGGTTGCCGAGCGAAATGACAGGAAACAGTATCGGTATATGATAAACAAAACAATATTTCAAAACAGCTCGCCATTTTTCAGGATGTCAAGTACTGTACAGCGAGATTAATGTTTTTTTTTTCCAGTACGGGTGTGAATGGAAGTGGAACGGAAGTGGAGTACTGGGAGGGGGGAGGGGGGTATGGATAGACTGTGGAGAGGATATGGAAAGAAAAACAGGATAAAGGTCATGATAGTACTGTGTATATAACGGTACTGATGTGGAGTATATATGGTGGAGTAGATGAATGTGTGTGTGTGTGTGTGTGTGTGTGTGTAGGGATGGTAGGGGTGGACTGAACTTGTGTGTGGAGAGCATGTGGATGAAAAAAATACCGGAAAAAGACGATGATTGTGTTGTGTATAGAACGGCATTGATATGAAATAGGGTGTATGGTACAATTGTGAAGAGCTGTGAGGTAAATGTGTGTGTGTGTGTGTAGGTGGGTGGGTGGTTAGATGTGTGTGTGTGTGTGTGTGTGTGTGTGTGTGTGTGTGTGTGTTTGTAAAGGAAGGGTTTGGTGGTGAGAGAGGTGGTTTGTGGAGAAAAATAAATGGTTGTGTGGAAGACTTAAGAGGGAAGGGGTGGTGTGATGGATGGTGATAGCGAGACTGGGGGGAGAGAGAGAGAGAGAGAGAGAGAATGATTAATAACATAACCAGAAAGGAGAAATTTGAGAGAGAGAGAGAGTGATTAATAACATAACCAAAAAGGAGAAATTTGAGAGAGAGAGAGAGAGAGAGAGAGAGAGAGAGAGAGAAAGAATGATTAATAACCTAACCAGAAAGGAGAAATTTGAGAGAGAGAGAGAGAGAGAGAGAGAGTGATTAATAACATAACCAAAAAGGAGAAATTTGAGAGAGAGAGAGAGAGAGAATGATTAATAACATAAACAGAAAGGAGAAATTTGAGAGAGAGAGAGAGAGAGAGAGAGAGAGAATGATTAATAACATAAACAGAAAGGAGAAATTTGAGAGAGAGAGAGAGAGAGAGAGAGAGAGAGAGAGAGAAAGAAAGAATGATTAATAACCTAACCAAAAAGGAGAAATTTGAGAGAGAGAGAGGAGAGAGAGAGAGAGAGAGAGAGAGAGAGAGAGAGAGAGAGAGAGAATGATTAATAACCTAACCAGAAAGGAGAAATTTGAGAGAGAGAGAGAGTGAGTGATTAATAACCTAACCAAAAAAGAGAGATTCGAGAGAGAGAGAGAGAGAGGAGAGAGAGAGAGAGAGAGAATGATTAATAACCTAACCAAAAAGGAGAAATTTGAGAGAGAGAGTGAGTGATTAATAACCTAACCAAAAAAGAGAGAGAGAGAGAGAGAGAGAGAGAGAGAATGATTAATAACCTAACCAGAAAGGAGAAATTTGAGAGAGAGAGAGAGAGAGAGAGAGAGAGAGAATGATTAATAACCTAACCAGAAAGGAGAAATTTGAGAGAGAGAGAGAGAGAGAGAGAGGTTGGAGACAGGTTATGGAAGGGGATAAATATTGACTAGGATGAGAGAGAGAGAGAGAGAGAGAGAGAGAGAATGGATGGGGATTTGTTATGGAAGAGGATGAATATTGACTTGGATGAGAGAGAGAGAGAGAGAGAGAGAGAATGGATGGGGTTGGTTATGAAAGAGGATGAATACTGACTTGGATGAGAGAGAGAGAGAGAGAGAGAGAGAGAATGGAAGGGGATGGTTATGAAAGAGGATGAATACTGACTTGGATGAGAGAGAGAGGGGGGGGGTATAGGTAAGTACTCGGTAGGCAAGTGTGGGTAGTTGGTGATTAGGAAGTAGGTTAGTAGGCATTGGTTGGCAGCGAGGGAGGTAAGTGAATAGTGGTTGGTAGATAGGTAGGTACCATTAGATCAGTAAATATTAGCAGGTGATAGGTAGGTACAGGTAGGTTTTTTTACGTAGGTATGTAGGTACCAGTATAAAATTATGTTGTTAGAGTGTTACCGGCTAATAGGTAGATCGGTATAGTAGTTAACTGGGTGGTAAGTAGCTCAAGTAGGTAAGTAGGTGTTGGTAAGTGTGTATAGCATGGTGTATAGCCATGTAAGTAAGTAGGTTTGCCGAGTGCCAGATCATATTTTTTTTTTTTGTTCTTAAGCGTGAAATCCAGTTCTGACAGTCTCATAATCAGAGGTCGGAGTTACTGACATTTTCGTAAGTTTTTCGTAACATGGTCGTAGACTTGGGATGGAAACTTACCTGCCAGTCTTTTCGTATGATTTTCTTGCCACTTCTCTCGTAACTCCGATTTTATCCATCATCATCATCATCATCATCATCATCATCATCATCATCATCATCATCATCATCGACGTAGATTATTCTTTTTTTAATCTGAAGGATTTTTGCCTAAGCTAAATAAATAAGGCTCTTAAACTTGAGGGTGAGAGTGTATACCGTATATAAAAAAAGCTTCGTACGATATTGATTGACTGGTTTGTAATTAATCTTAACTGTTCTTTAAAGTACTCTGAAGATAATCGTAAATCTGAGGGCAAAATATTGTAAAGTATCATTAAATTGGAGATTGGAAAATATTCGTAAAATGGAAAGTAAAATTTCTCACCATGTTCGAAAACTGGTAAGTTAAAAACCCTCGTAAGACAAAAATTCCCATAAGTAAAAAAAAATCCTCGGTAGACAGAGCTCGTAAGTTAAACATTCGTAAGATTAAGAATCCTCGTAAGATAAAACATTCTCTCCCGTAAGACAAAATAATAATGGTGAAAATCCTCGTAAGATCAGAATCGTTTTAAGGTGTTCGTAAACCACCATGGCCTTAGTAGTTGACGCAAGAGGAGGCAGTGAAAGTCCCAATTTAACGCGGAATGCAAGTCCTCGCTAAAAATTGGGGCTGGGTTAAATCGGGACGCTGGGGAGATGGCGGGGTGGAAGGGAGAGAGAGAGAGAGAGAGAGAGAGAAAGGGGGTTACCTGGAGATGGGTTATGAAGGGGATGCATATTGACTAGGACGAGAAAGAGAGAGAGGAGGGGGAAGGTTGCAATAAACGAAGTTGTGAGCTCATAGAAGAGAAACCCCTTCAGTCCGAGTAGGTAGTGCTTGGTATTTTATCCCGGCTATCACGGGACGAAATTATAGTCTGGCAAACTTCAGACGATTGTGTTGTGGATGACGTCAGATGTATTTTGGTTAACATTATTCACGGCAACAAGGCTTATTATTGCCACTACTCCATGAATGCTGAGACGTAACAAAAGATCAACACTAGAATATGGTGCCAGTCAAGAGGAATTGCCGTGGGAAGGATGTAGAGCCGTAATATTGTCTGATTCTGCCATTGAGCTGAAGGAAATAGGCAGCAAGAGGACCATAATCTCCGTCAGGCTAAACTGTATGGGCTGTAGACGATTTTGTACCGGCAAGCGCAGGACGATTTTATTTATGGAGGGGTTAGAGGCAGCGTACATCAGTCTTTAGTACGTTAACGTACTTTTATATTCTTTGCCTGTAGAGGGGTAAATGAAGGCTATATCTAACACCTCCAGTTAGAAAAATCGCTCTGTAAATCGTCTGGTGGAGGCAAAATGAAACAGAATTCGGCATCAGATTGAAAGGTTAAACTGGGGGGTAGAACGAGAGAGGCAAGAAATGTGGAGGAGGAATTGACTAAAATAAGAGGGTGAACTAAAAGGATGAAAAATTGAGGATTAGGAAAGAGAGAAACAAACAGGGCATTAGAGAGAAGGGAGGTGGAAATACCGACTTAAAACAAGGAGAAAGAGAAGGAACAAGTACTGAAGGAGGAGGAGGAAGAAGGAAAAGGAGGAAGAGGAAATACTGAAAAGAGGAGGAAAGAGGATGAGTGTGTAGATAGAGGCAGTGAGCGGACGAACTGTGGGGGAAATGGAATCAGGTAGGGCAGGGCGACTGTGAGCAAGACAGACCTCACCCTCTCTCTAACCCACATTCTCTTCCCCCGTGGCTGTCGCAATGGTTCAAGGTCTAGTCGGGAGTAATCTCTCTCTCTCTCTCTCTCTCTCTCTGGAGAACTGGGAACGAAGGTTTAAATTTGGAAGAAGGGAAAGTTCGAGATGGCTACGAAAAAGCATTTCTGAGCGAAAGATAAGGCTGAGAGAGAGAGAGAGAGAGAGAGAGAGTAAAATAGGCTCGAGGGAGCAAGGATTATCAAGGGATCGTCTGACACTGCGTTTGTGCCTATTCCCATGAGGAACTGCTGGGGTGATGGATATAAGTAGTCTACCAAAGAGTACAAAGGAAAGCAAACAGCAGCAGACGTAATGGGCCTGTTGAGGCTATTTGTTACAATTTCCAAGTTGAAGATAAGGATATTGAAGCAAGAGGTATGACTGTATATTGCATGTTGGATTTGTAGCCATCACGTCATGCACGGCGTTGCTGGAGAGAGAGAGATGGAAATTTAAAGAGGCAAGAGGGAACCTGGATTGTCATGGGGTCGGCGAGCGGTATCTCCATGAGGACCAATCGGGAAGAAGGAACCGTCGAGGTGACATTCTTGGTTTGAAAGTATTTTGGTTGTATTAAAGATATATATTATAGTCTCACGAGTTCATAATTATCAGCTGACCTTGCTGCAGTATTGTCATAACGTTTCAGGCCGTAACCAGACTTTTCGAGGGGGGGGGGGGTTGAATTTGGACCTGCGTAGCAGCCGGCTGGTCAAAGGTCTGCTGCATACTTGCTATGGGGGTCTGGGGGTATGCATAAACGACGTTGAGAAGGAGGACATAATATCAGAATAACGGAGAGTGATTCTTCTTGCATTGATATTAAAAAAATTAGACCGTGAGAAAGTGAACCTTTAGGCAGGTGCAGGCCCCCTCCCCTCTGGCTATGGGCCTGCGTCTAGAAAGTCAAATAATGGAAAAGGAGGTTATGTAGCCTAGCAACGTAAGCAGCATACATTTCATACCAATCTGGTCGATAACCCCCTCCCCCGACCATTACCTCAAGAGCCATTGCGAGCACCAAACTGGCTGGGGATGATTTGGATAGCGCCATTATAATCGCGTGATCTTGCATAACTATTCGCGAGCGTGTTGGGTGGTAATTGAATCGTACGTCTGGTGTTTATCCCTTGCTGATGGCGCTGTAACTCTCATACAGCGCATCCGCATCGGGAACGGTAGTGAACATAGGGAGATATTGTTGTATACGTACCTAATCAGTGTAAGAAGTTTGAAACGAATTGGGTACGTACCGATATATTAAATTCATTTAGTTCTGTTAGTGAGGGCCTTTAACTCATGTTCAGTCAGATGTCTTCTTTTTTCCTACCTTAATCGATTTTTTGTAGCTCAGAAGGCTTTCCAAACTGGAGGGGTAAGATACAGCTATTATTAACCCATTGGTGTGTAGGGTTCCTGTGTGAGGGATTGTGCTGGAAGGATACAAAGCGTACCGCCCTCCACCTATTAGCTCATAGTCGCGAAGCTCAGTTCCCACCCCGCGGTTCAGCCGTGTATTAACTTGAAAATGGTTAGTTTCATCCTATATTGAGGACACTGGGCGCAAATGGGTTAATCAGTTCAGTGCGAGTAATCTTTCCTAGTGTAGGGGTGAAATCATTTTTAGCGATTAGCCATATGAATTTGTGTTGTAGAGATTTAGAAGTCAGATGAAAAAAAGACATCCTCCTACAGAAGAGGTGAAGCCAGAATGTACTGAATGATCTCGTGCAGGCATGTGCTAGCCGGCCTCTACAATACATACCTATGTGGACTGGATTTGTTTTTGTGAACCCATAATAACGGGAAAAACATACTCACAGTGAATGGGTGAACGAATACTTGGTAATAATATAGACATGTTTGTTTGCTTTTTTGTGATAGCCTTGGAATGCACTGTTGTTTACATGTTTGGGGGGCCAGACTGTGGTGTTTACTTTTGCAGGGTGCTGGTGGTGGTGGTATGGGGGGGGGGGCGTTCGTTGGTGATGCCTATTTCGGTATTTTAATGTGTTATTTTTTAAAGAAGGATGATTAGGGTTACTATGCTGTTTCATTTTATTTGTTTATAGATTTTGAATAGGATTAAGTTAGCATGGCTTGGACGGGAATAGTAACCCTTTTTGTTCCTTGTTTTTACTCTGTCTTGGGGCCATTCCGGGGTTCTTTGGTCGGGTTGAGATGGTTATTTTGAAGTTCTTGATCGGGTAACGGAGGGAGTGGGGAGGGTTCTATAATGGGGGAGGGAGACTGATTTGGTGGAGGAGGGGGGGAGGACGCTGTTTGTTAAGTTTCAGGGGCGATTTTGGGATTAGTTATTGGGAAGGAAGAGTATTTAGGAGGTCGTTTGGTCGGGGCCAGGAGCTATTTTTGGATCCTGTGTCGGGGGAGGGACGGGTCGGATGTCGGGAGTAGGAAAGAAAAGGGAGCATATTAAATCGGCAGTGGGGAAGTCGGGAGGGGATGGGGGGAGGATGGAAAGATGCTATTTTTGAAGTCGGGATGGTGTTGGGGAGGACAGCGGAGGTGAGGCTATTTCGGTTCTCTTGTCGGGTGGTGTCGGGTGTCAGTGGGGCTATTTCAGGAGTGCCCATTGAACCGAGGCATCCAGGGGACTAGGCTAAGGGACTAAGCTGGGCTACTTGGCAAGGCTATTGGGTTGGCAGGTGGGTATGCGTGTGTGTCCTCGTGCATTCTCGCGTGTTCTCGTGATCTGCGGTATGTAAGTTTCTCATGTGAATTCTCGTGGTTCGTTCTCGTGGTTTCTCGTTCGCCCTCGCGGTATCTCGGGTATTCTCGCATGTTCTCGACCTGCGATGTGTATGTTGAAATTTTCGTTAGCTCTCTTGGTATCTCTTGAAACCTCGCGTTATCTCGTGAATCCTCCCGTTGCCTCGTGAATCCTTTTGTTATTTTTTAAATCATCGCGTTATCGTGAATCCTCGTTTTTCCTCCCGGTGTGTCGTGATGTTGTCGTGTGTCCATCGTTCCTCATTATGTCTCGTTTTTTTTTTTTTTTTACATTATTATTGTTGTCCTCGCCATTTACCGTGTGTCCTCGTGATGTCTCGTGTGGCCTAGGAAGTGATGGTTGTTGGCAAGTGTACGCAAATGGATCACTGCTGTTGTCCTTTATTTTTTCCCCCTTAGTTTTTCTCATGGTGGTCAGAGTGTAACCTTGTTATGTTCTCACGTGTTCTCCTCCACCCTCAATCTCCCTACCTCCCTCCCTTCCCCTCACGTGTTCTCTTCCTCTCTCTGATCTCCTTCCCCCCCCCTCCATCCATCCGTCCATCCATCCATCCATCCATCCATCCATCCATTCATTCGTCCATTCATTCATCCATCCATCTATCTATCCATCCATCCATCCATCCATCCTTCTCTCCCCCTCCATCTCATGCCATCCTTCCCTCCTCCCCTATCCCCCTCCTTTCCACCCCTTGTCTCCCACCTCACTCTTCCTCCTCTATCTCCCTCCGCCCCTTCCTCCACATGTGCTATCTCACCACCCCCTGTATCCACACGTGTTCCATCCCCTCTGCCTCCACACGTGTCCACCCACTCTCTCATTCCATATCTATTTTCACACGTGTCCACCCTACCCACGCCACCTGTGGCCTGATCCTTCTGCGTCTACATTTTCCTCACATGCCTGCTCCCCCCCCCCCTCTCTCTCTCTCTCTGAACAAAATAGTGAAGTGACAGCTGATTTTAGTGGGATTCTTGCAACATACAATTCAAACCTTTCCCTCTTCACCTATACACCTTCATAATACCCGAGTGTACGTATTGATGACATAAATATAATTGATGCTGACGGATATATTATAGTAGACTAATTCGGGCAGTACGATAACACTACTAAAACACGTGACACAGGTAAAGCGTCACACCTGGTAGGCTACGGGCGAAGGTGCCTAATGACGCAGAGCCAGTGGTGTGGAGCAGGTGTGATGGCCTTGTGGTGTCAGTTGGTGTGGGGGTGGTACTGCTGGTTTTAGTGTCATTCTCTAAGTAATCATATCTCAAGGTCCCACTTATGTTATACACTGTCACGCTGGCTTGTATATTGCCACACGCGCAGGATTACATGCATACCGGTACCTATTTTTATTTCCTCTTACATATGTTCACACACACACACACACACACACACACACACACACACACACACACACACACACACACACACACACACACAAAATATCATGCATAAATACTTCCAGAATAACGAAACTGTGAATCGAAAAGGTCTTTAATAATTTGCCGGCTTGCATTTCTCATGTTTTGTTAACCTGAATGATATAGGTATTTGCGTTTATAACAAAAGGATTAAATCGAGATGGTTTATTACACACTATCAGGTGATTTAATCAGGTGATTTAATACACATTCTAGGATTTCTCTTAGATAAACAGAATAGTCTAGTGTTAATTTTGAATAAAGTATGTACAGTAAGCAACAATAATCGTGTCGTGAAATTTGGTGAAAACATAAGCTAACGGGCTAAGCGTCTGGTACATTCCGCCGTCTGTCATACGGACGGTTCATAATGTTTCACGAGTTACATTTAATCTTCGGACAAAACCGCGACACGACTACTGGTGCTCACTGTACGTGCGGCCATATAAGTGAAATAGTTGCCTGTGATTATTTTGAACCGTGTTGTCTGCCAGGATCGGTTTCATATGAACAAAATGAAGCGGTACGATGGGTTCTGTACAGTTGTGGACAATTTTACCCTTTCATTGGCTCGAAACCATCAAAACTTAATGACATAATGCCTGCCTTACCTCTCCGTCCACCTTTCATCCATCCTAAGCTTCCCACAGTTCTTCCTCCCTCCCATCCTCTCCCTTCTTCTTTGTAACCCTCACTTCATAGTCCATCCCTGTATTCCTCTCTCCCTGGCTGCCTCTAATATCTCCCCTCTCTCCTCCCCAGTCTCCCACCCTATCTCCCTACTCCTTTCCTCCCACAACCTCCCTCCGTCCCTCCCCTTCTACCTCCCTCCCTCCCCTCCTTTACCCGCAGCCCCCCACTACTGACCTTCCTCCCCTCGTTTTCCCAACCTCACTCCAGTTTTCCTTCATACTTGAGTTCTTCCAGCCTTCATAGCAACCTTCTTCCCTCCCTTCCTCCAGCCTCTTTTCCCGCTAGACACACACACACACACACACACACACACACACACACACACACACACACACACACACACACACACACACACACACACACACACACACACACACACACACACACACACACACACACACACACACACACACACACACACACACACACACACACACACACACACACACACACACACACACACACAGTTTTCATCGCTTTCTCCATCTTGGCTCCATTCTCTCCCTGGTGATTTTTTTCATCCTGGCTTTTTCCCCCATCCAGCCTTCATCGCAGCCCTTTTTTTATTTTCCTTCCAGTAGCCTCATTTCCCTCTATTTTTTTTCCTGTCTTCTTTCCCCCTTTCGTTTTTCCCATTTTCACCTTCCATCCCTCTTTCGCACACTTCTTTATTTTACTTCCCCCTCTTCATCCAGGTCTCTTCCAGCCTTCTTTTATTTTTCATCATTCCATTTTCTCTGTACATCCATCCTTTCAGTTGGCGTCTCCTTCCAATCCCTCTCCTTCCTGTCCTTCCTCCTTCCCTCTCTCTCACTCTCTCCTGCCCCTTTGATCCTTCTCCTTTCCCTTTCTATCTCTCCCGTCTCTTCTTCCTCGTCTCTTCTTTCCCTCTCCATATCTCCCTTCCTTCCCCCTCCCTGTATCACTCCTTCCCTTCCACCCCCCCCCTCTCCCCCATCCTCTCTCTTCCTTTCCCCCTGCTTCCCCAACCATGTCTCCCCGTCCTCCCTTCCTCCCAGCCTCCCAGACCCTCTTCATTTTTGGGGATCGGACTTAATCACCTTGTTTTATCTGTGGCTAGAGAGAGAGAGGGGGGGAGGGGGGAAGGGAGGGAGGTAATAAAATCATGAAAAAGTATTCAGTCATAATATTTGTATAATCTATTGTGTGTATTTATTCAGATATCGGTGTCTTTTGTCAATCTCGTGAGCTGAGCCCAAACAATAGAACTTGTGAGTTTTTAGGGCAGATTGATGGTCTTGGCATTGTTCAACTTTGTCTTAATTCCTTCAGCCAAAGAACTTTTTTTCTTAATTTAATCTCAACATATTTTTTCCTTGTAATCTCCAGACATTTTTTTCTTTGCAACCTTCAGGCATATTTTTCTCTTGCAATCTTCGAACCAATTTTTTCCCTTGCAATCTCCAGACATTTTTTTCCATACAGTCTCCAGACATTTTTTCCTTGCTATCTCCAGACACTTTTTCCCGACAAACTTCAGGCATATTTTTTTTCCTTGCAATCTTCAAGCCATTTTTTCCCTAGCAATCTCCAGATATGTATTTTTCCTTGCCATCTTCAGATGTATTCAGGATAGGAGAGACTTTTCAAACTACAAGGGTTAGATCTGGCATTCATTAACCCTTTCACTACCTGTATTTTTCACCAGAAGTAAGAAATATAGCGTCCATTAACTCCCTTCCCTATGTCTAACTGTAGGGGGTTAAAAAGAGCCCTAATTGACGCTTTCTTTATAAGGTTGCTCTCCTAATCAGAATAAAATCAGCTGTCAGTACCAAGAATAAACTGGTGTGAGTTCGTGGGAGGGCAGCGTAATAGCAAGGGTCAGGGCGACATGGAGGCGATTTGTTTGTGGCCACCCCATGCGGGAATAAGGTGTTTGGCTATAGATAGATAAAAAATACCATCGTCGGACTGAAGGTGTTGAAGAGGCTGGTATTGGATTGGCAATTTTTAAGTCTTCGCACGTCATTTGTTCGTATTATTCTCTCTCTCTCTCTCTCTCTCTCTCAAGGTGTGACCCATTTACGATAGTCAGTGTGGTAGTTCTGCGTTTCTCTCTCTCTCTCTCTCTCAAGGTGTGACCCATTTACGATAGTCACACTGTGGGTAGTTCTGCGTTTTTATATTTTTCTCCTGTGTCGAAATCCTATTGTTTACGAATGTTTTTTAAATCACGGTATTCTTCCCTTCCATTTTTTTTTATGCGACTCATTTTCACTTTGCACTTCGTCTCTCTCTCTCTCTCTCTCTCTCTCTCTCTCTCTCTCTCTCTCTCTCTCTCTCAAGTCTTATTGTGTTATGAATATTGTTATACTTTATAATGTTTTCTTAGTGAACAGGCTGACGCGGACATTTTTTGTCTCTGACGGAGAGAGAGAGAGAGAGAATGACTGCATCTTATGTTCTTTGTCACAACAATCATGTTTTTACCTGTACATTATTTAGCATTTTTCTCACCCGTAAATTTATTGGCATTGTTGGGCGGAAGCAGACATAGATGTGCGCATGGGAAGTTGTGTGTGTGCGTGTGTGCTTTTGATAGATTTATGTGTTTGTTTAACGTGAATAAAAACTACATGGTTACTTTTTTAACCACGCGTCTATCCTTTTATTATTATTAACGTACGTATTTGTGTTTCTATAATACATGCAAGAGTTACGTCTGTATTTATTTGTGTTGCTGGTGTGTATGTTGTTGGTGTGTTCGGTGCAGCGATTGTTCGACCCTCGTATGTATTTTTATTCCTGGTTTCTGTGTTTATTTAAGTGTGCCACGAAGCTGAAGCAAGAAGTGGCGTAAATAATAGTTGGATGCTTTTGTTGTTGTTGGCGGCAAGTGTTTGGTTTTGCGTCTGTTCCTAGCACTTGCCTGAGGATGGAGGAGGGGGTGGGGGGGGTGCAGGGATGTAATTATGAGCCGATGTTTATCTAGACGAGACTTGTCCCCCCCCCTCTCTCTCTCTCTCTCTCTCTCTCTCTCTCTCATATTTGCATACTTTTTTACTGATCCCGTTCCCATTTCCCTCCTCAGTCACGTTTGAATGTTTCTGTCATCCCCCTCCCCCCCGTCCTCTCTCTCTCTCTCTCTCTCTCTCTCTCTCTCTCTCTCTCTCTCCAAATATGCTCATGCGCCACATTCTCAGCCGTGTTTACTCCTATTCAAACTCATGTGCGTGTTAGAAGCAACTAGAATGCGGCCGTAAATTCTTGGAATTCATTTTTATAGGTAACCGCGGGTGGGTTTTTGTAGGTTTGCAGAATTCCCCGCAGTTTCCTTGGATGCCTTGAAAGAGAGAGAGAGAGAGAGAGAGAGAGAGAGAGGTATTGAGCGAGACTGCCACTGTTATCACCATCATTCCTACCATTGTCATCACTACCATTTCCACCACCACTACTTATATCACTGCACACCATCGTTGCAGCCACCACTATCTTCACTACCTTCATTACCACCATCACCAGTGCCACTACAGGTACCACTACTACCACCATCACTTCCATCACCATTGGCAATACTAAGCAGTGATTACCATTCACATCACGACTACTATCACTGAAACTTCTGATCTCTACTTCCGTCATTTACCCCCGTCTCTCTCTCTCTCTCTCTCTCTCACCTTTGATAATTTCCAACCCCATTTTACGGTAGTCTTTTTCTACCTCCCCTGCCCATTCTTAACATCAACCCCCTTCTTCTCCTCGTCCTTCCAGCCCTCCCCTCCCCCCTTCATCGTTTTCCCCCCTCTCCCTCCCCAGCTTATCCTTCCCTCTCCGGTTGCTCCCTCTCCTCTTGCTCCCCCTCCTCCCTCTCCTCCTGCTTCCCTCCTCCTGCTCCTCTCCTCCCTGTAGCTGCTGCAATATTCCCCCATCCCAAGTTGCCTATTACATCCATCCTCTCTTTCCCTTCCTCTCACTCTTCCTCCCTTTCATTATTCCCCCTTACGTTCCTTTCCTTCTACATCACGTATAGTTTTTCAAGATACTAGTTCAGAGTTTATAGTGTTTTGTGTTGGGTGATTTTGAGTTGGTTTGAAACCCTGAATGAATGACGCATACTCATCCCCGCCTTTGTTTATTTGTGTTTAGGTCACCGCTGGCATTCCCTTGCTCGTGTATCATCGTTCTGTATTGTTGTGTAATGCAGGTGCTGGTAGTAATATGGTTGTTCTCTGAGTTGAAGGTTGCAAGCGGGATGGGGGGAGGTACTGTAAAGGGGGAAAAAAAAAAAGATCCTTAAGTTTGATGTTTGTTTTGGGTAGGCGGATGTCAAGTTGTGTCGTTGGCATTTCTGGCATTAGGAACTCTGTATTCTGGATTACTGTAATGTTTTGTAATGTTGGTAGTATTGATACACAGGCATTACATTTTATCTGAAGGATTTCCTAGGTACTACAGCCTGGACAGGAACGTGATCACTTGAATGTTGGTTCTTGTGAGGGAGGCGGAATTGGCAACACTTATCACTGGCATCTCTGGCGATTGTAAATCTGTATTCCCGTTCACTGTAATATTTTGTAATGCAGGTAGTGTTATTTCTGGATCTGTTCCTAAAGTTGAAGGTTGTTTGGGGGAGGTACTGCACGAAGAAACAGGATCCTTTAATTGTTTGACGTTTGTGAGGGATGCGGCATTGGCAACAGTGGAGTATAGAGTTGCCAGTTAGTGTTTACGTAACTGAGGCGTGACGGAGCGGGGTGGGTGCTGGGGCTGGATAACTTTAATCTACAGTACAGTACAGTTTAATCCTTGTAAGTACTAGGATTTATCTCAAAGGAATAAAATCATATAGTGTTAGCCTACAAATAATTCTTGCGTGTATCCATAGGAGCGAAGAGAGTAATGGGGAAATCGAAGAAGCTCGTGATTGCTTGTTAATTCTCTCATGGCGGTATAACCTAAATATATCCGTAGTAGTAACGAGGTTGATGGAGAAACTTCTAACCCTCATGCTGCAAGGATTTCTCGTAGCGGAACAGAATCGCCCTTTGTAATCCTGAATGAGTGTCTGTGATCGTAACAAAAGAAGGAATTAACGAATGTGCGTCACTCTTTAAAATATTCAAGGGATAATCAGATCCAAAGAAAGAACAAACTTATTCTTGCTTGTAGGTGTTAATATTAGAGTGCATAATACCAGTTACGAAATGCATGCAGTATCTAGGAGATGAGTTATGACTGCATATTTCTCCTCCTCCTCCTCCATTTCTTCCCATTATTATTATTATTATTATTATTATTATTATTTAAGTTTTTCATTTTCGTACCACAGGCATATGTCTACAGTATAATACTTTCCTTGTTAGTAGTACCTTCCACAACAATTTTGGTTGGCTATTTTTGACTTATTTAGATTGCATCATATCCTTGAATAGCTTTTTATTACTACTAACATGACCTGTTCACTCATTCTGTTATTTACGTCCAGTCCGCATCATCATCACCCAGATGATGATGATTTTGGTTGATATTTACCTACAAGTGGTGTCCCCAGCACTGAAGGAAATCGTCATCTAATAGCAAGAATAAAGTACAAAAGACGTCACCTCGCTGAAATAGTTCAATAAAGTATAGCTGTTCTTTTTGCTGGTGCCTGTTATGTACGTTTAAGTGTCAGTGGAAGTACCGTTGAGTCAGGCAGGGAGGCAGCTGTGAATGGAGAGTGAGTGACTATTGTGCGTGGGAGCGAAAATATAGGCCACCAGAAATGAAAGTGATCTTGTCGCTGAACACTGATTTTTGTCGGTATTTCTATATCTCTGTTTATTCAGTTGCTTATCTCTGTTTCTCGGTCTGTGTTTCCGTGTATGTGTATGCAGTATACTATATATCTTTTGTTACAGCTGTCTGTCAATCTTATGTCAGTCTATATATTTTTTTCCACTTTATAAGCATCCTGTATTATATGAATGTCTTTATCGGCGTATTCACTGTATATCCATCCATGTAAGTATCCATCAGTCCATTTATTTATCCTTGTACCAAATTTGTCTGGCGCCATTTATGTCTTCCCATAATGTCAGTAATTGTCTCCATGTGGATGTCTGTCCATATGTCTTCCAGTGCATGGCTACTGTGATTGTCCTGAGTTGACCCTTATGCAGTTTATCTTTAGTTATTGAAGAAATTAAACTTGCCTATAGTCAGCTTGTTTTCGCCTGACAGACCCAAGCCACTCCCACACCTTGAATATTAAGTTGTGGTTGAGACTTGGTCACCCTAAGTGATAGGCAGGGCATTTATGGTTATTAGTGCAATCGACCTGTGAGTGTGAATGCACGTATACACTTTTCCATCATCTAAGCTGAAAGAGGTTTGGTATTTTCGTAGGGTTGGAAGAAAATTGTTATAGTCTGTGTTTAAACCATTCAGTCTGAGGACGCGTCTGCCCGGAGGTCGAGTGGGATGAAGGGGCTGAGAGCAAGATGGATAAGTTTAACCTAAATTTACTGGGATCGGATGGAACAGTAGGGGAAGGATGATAGGTGTCTTAAAGGAAAATGTCGACGTCTTAAAAAGATTTCGTAGCACCTCATCCTTAGCTGTTTATTTTACCTATTCCTATTGCACCTTATCGTGCATATTACCATAATACTGTTGCACCTTATGGTGCATATCATTCTTACATATTGTGTGGATAGTATAACAATATTAGTAGCATGAGAGAATATTAAGGTGTATTAGGAGAAATAAATCGCAAAGGAAGAGATGATACTAAGCCTTATACGTCATCAAGGCCCGTATTCTCGTTAGGTAAAGAGGCTCCGTAACACCTCTCCCTCACTGATTTATTTTTGGGTTCGGCTGGTTAATATAGTTTGTTCATGCAAAGTACAGTATGGCGATATTAAAGTAACAGAAGAGGTCGACAAGGTATTGCTAAGTAAATCGCTTTGGAAAAGGATTCACGGAGCTTCCTTAACCAACGAGCCCAAGAAAACAGGCTAACAGGGGAGCGTCTTAGGCTGGTGATGGTCGTGATGAGTGTTGTCGCCCGGTGGTCTGGTGGTAGAACTGAATCAGGGTGAAAGCCATGCTATACGTCCAGCGGTTTTAATCCCCCAAAGGCATTACAGTTGACAAGTTCATGTGTCAAGTATAGTGCATCCAGCGGCGCCAGCGAGTCTCCTTCTCTAAATGTATTGGGTTAACGTAATATATAGGATTGGGTGTACCGTTAAGTATAATATTAGTACGTACTTAATGAATCTGTTTTGTAGAATGAATGTGCCATGGATATTGTAGGAACTAGAAACATAACTTAGATTCAGATTGCTTTAGGTAATTTGTTGGTGTGTGTGTGTGTGTGTGTGTGTGTGTGTGTGTGTGTGTGTGTGTGTGTGTGAGTAATGGTTGTGCCGTGTGTATGTGCGTGAAGGCCTAGTGAGCACGCGCGTGTTTTGTTAATGGCGTGGGGTGGTGGCAGCCATGATGGTGACGTCATGATGTAAGCAACACCTCCTGCATGCTTCCTTCAGACAGTTTACTTGTACCATGTGACCCCCATCAGTGCTGATTGGGGTGTTGGTATTGAGGGGTTTCCTTGCTGAAGAGTGTTTGTTATTGGTTATTGGGAGTTTTCGTTATTGGCACATTCTTTTGTTTTAGGGGAGCACTTTGATGAAGGGTGAGTATTGCCAGTTACAGTGAGTATTCGTTATTGGAGTTGTTATTGGTTTGTTAGTTGTCCCTCCATCATTTTTTTTTCTTGTTCTCTGGACCCTGCCTCACCGCATCATAAGGTGGGAAAAGAGTTCATGATGATGATGGTAATGTTGATGGTGGTTGTGGTGGTGGTATAGAGTTGTTTTTATCCGGAATATTGTTCCCATCAGCAAGTTGTTATTTTATTATTAGTTTCTTATTGAGGACATGATATTGAATTGTTCTCGTGCATATATATATATATATATATATATATATATCTATATATATATATATATATATATATATAGATCTATATTTAATTGTTTCTTTGTTACTGAGAGTTGCTATTGCGTTCGTCTTTGATGTTGGGAGGAGTCAGTATTGGGAAACTTGTCGGTAATTGGGAATGTTAATAATATCCAGCATGTTTTTTTGTGTAACCTCCAGTCAGGTGTGGGTGTGTGAGGAAGGGTGTGAATATCAGTGTTATAGACTGATACAGATGGTGTTTGGGAGGCTTTGTGAGATTTGGGGTGTTGTAGATATGTGTTTGTGTGTGTGTGTGTCCATGAGGCTTGAGTGTGGTTATGGTGTAGTGAGGCAGGCAGGCAGGAAGGAAGGCAGGCAGGCAGGGCAGGCAACCGCAGCACCTTGAACTGTTTGTTGCTGGGCCAGGTCATAGAGACAGGACGTGCCGACCACTGGCTTGCGCTGTTTTGGTAGATGTGGTGGTATTGTGGTGTTGATGGTATGGTGGTGTAGTTGTGTTGGAGGTATGGTGCCTATTTTGGACCTAGGGGTGATCTTGTGGTGTTGCTGTTGAGGTGGTGTATGTGGCAGATATTGGGAGGGAGGTAGTGGTTGTGTTAGTAGTAATGGTGGTGTGAAGTGGTGGTGGTTGTGTTATACAGCTGTAGTAGTAGTAGTACAATGATTTGAGTAGCAATGATTGTGGTGGTGAGGGTAGCCGTAGTGGTGGTAATGAGTGATAGTACTGTAGGTAACTATGCTGTTTATTATATATAATGAAGATTTTGGGTACCGTCAGTCGATTAAATTTTTAGTACCGGTACCTCCAGACGATTTCATAATACCGGCTGAGGAGTGGTGGTCATACTAGGGGACATGTTGGTGCAGGACGGTCCTTTGATAGGCCTTGGCTGAGCAGGATCTATGTGGCACAGAGGTAGCAGCCAACAGGTTTCTCCAGGTCGAACAGTACAACAGCTTCACCACTTTTCACGTGTCTTGTTGCTGCTTTAGTTGCGAGTGTCGGGCTGTGTGACATGGATCAGTTTGGTTTAGGGGGTTATTTTCATTAGAGATGTGTTACTGTCTGACTTGTATGAATGTTGGGCGATGTGTTGTAGGGTTGGGGGTGCGATGTTTTTACGGAGATGCATTTATGTTGAATGTTGTTTGAATGGTGGCCGATGTGTTGTATGGTGAGGAATGCGACGTATATATTGACGTGTTAGTGTTCAACGATCTGAACTGCTGCATGGATAGGTAGTGACTAATATTTGCAGATGTTGTGTTAATGCTAGATGATGTGACGTTATGAATTGTGTGGTTTGGGGTGCGACTTGTTTACAGATGGTGTGTTAATTATTATTGGACCAAAATCACCCTTTGTGTTGTATGGTGTGGGATGCAACCTATATTAAGAGTTTGTGTTAATGTTGGGAGATAATGTGTGTGTGTGTGTGTGTGTGTGTGTGTGTGTGTGTGTGTGTGTGTGTGTGTGTGTGTGTTTGTAAGGTGTTGTGTGCGATTCCTGTACACGGATGTTTTGTTATGTCAGTTGTGTGAATACCGGATATTGTGACATTGTTCTGTATGGTGTAGGGTGTAGCCTGTCATTGTTTAGCGTACATGTGTGGTGTTAGCTGGTCTGTGTATGTATGAGGCGAGGTGTGGTGGTGGTGGTGATGGGGTGGTGCTGATAGTAGTAGTAGTAGTAGTAATTAATGATGTTGTTAAGCCTGCATTGTATGTATGGTAATTGGTGTTGTTATTGTCTGTGTTGCTTTTCGTTATGTTAGTGCTCTTGTTATTGGAGGTGTTTTTACTGTCACCTTCCTTTCTCTTGCTATTCAGTTGGAAAGATTTATGCTCTGAGGCAAGTCATGTTGCAGTTCTCTCTCTTCACACCTTAAAGAGGGGGGGGGGAAGACAAATGGAAAAGTAAGGGGGGGGGTCAGAGGGAGAAAGAGGGAGCGAGAGAGGAAGTGATGAGAAGACAGAAAGGGAAAAGTGAAGGAAATGAGAGAGAGAGAGAGAGAGAGAGAGATTGCTTTTCACAGTAACTGAAGGTAATCTTGGTCTTGTGTCTGTGAGATGGAGAGACAAAAGAGAGAGAGAGAAACTGAATGGAGGGAGAAAGAGAGAGCGAACCATGGTAAGAAAGAGAAAGGAAGGAAGTGAGTGAGAGAGAGAGAGAGAGAGAGAGAGAGAGTCGACGTGGGAATAAAGGAAAAGAAAAAAAAGACATATTTGTCATTTTTCCCGCGACTTGCGTGAGAGTGCTACATGGACGTCCACACCTGATGCATATTTCATTATTATTATTATTATTATTATTATTATTATTATTATTATGTACCCAGATTTTTTTGCGTATTTCCTCGAACATGTAATCGCCGCTGCTACTTCAAGACGTAGTACCTTATAAAGTAGGACGCCAGTTATTACGTTGGGTGGTAATCATATAACCAGGAGATTGCTACCTGGTGGTCAGGTGGATTAAATTTCTGCAATTGGATGTGGCCTATAAGAGATAATTAAAAGTCCAACTAGGATTAGATTATATTACTCAAAAATTACTGCACAGGGACGAGCGACTGGCCATTCACATTAATTACGTGAACTGAGTATCCAGGCTCTGAGCCCCTACACTCCTCTGTGGCAAGTGTTTCCCTAGATATTATATTTTAGCTAAAGCCAGACGATATTGTCAGGTACAGAAACAACCCTTCCAGACGTGAGAATTAAAACTATTGTGATTAAGATTTTTTTTTTTTAATATGGGATGTACAACTTGATTTTTTTTTTTTTACATGGGATTTAAAACTTGTGATTAATGAGGATTTTTTTTTTTTTAGCTTGAGTCAGAGGGGGATTTTTGCAAGCTGGAGAAAATCGTCTGACTATAATTATTAGTTTTAAGATAATTGTGTTCTGTGTCAAGGGTTAATAAAAGGTTAATAAACAAAATTATATGTGTCTGTCTGAATGGAGGACAATGTAATTAGAGTTATAAATGTTCTGTGTCTTAATGAAAGGGAGAAGTAATTGTATTAATATTTTGGCTTTTGTTTTTTCCAGGTGGGTGAGTCAGCAGGTGTGGGTGGGGTGTGGTGGCCAGGTCATGGAGGGAAACACAGGAAAGTGGTGAGTAGAGAGAGAGAGAGAGAGAGAGAGAGAGTAGCAGTGGTAGTATAGTTGTAGTAGTAGTAGTATTTCATTTCAAGTGGCCTTATTCATTTTATTTCGTATCATAAATATAAGTTTGCTTAGCAGTTTGGTTTCCTTTAATTCTCAAGTGGTTATCTCAGTTTTGAAATGTTGCCTAAATTTGGAAGTGTGTGTGTTTTTATTGACCTCCATAAAGCTTATATATCCTGTTTGTACAAGTGTGCGTGTGTGTGTGTGTGTGTGTGTGTGTGTGTGTGTGTGTGTGTATATACAAAGCCATGTGCGTAATTGTGTGTATGCGTATTCGTATGTATAAAGCCGTGTGCTTCTGCGTGCGTCTGTGCGTGTGTGCGTAATTGTGTCAGTAAAAGTCAAGAAAACCCACATGCACGTGAGAGGAGGTGGTGGTAAGAGGGAGTAGGTCACTTGACAGACGCCTTCTTGCGTGTGTGTGTGTGTGTGTGTGTGTGTGTGTGTGTGTGTGTGTGTGTGTGTGTGTGAGAGAGAGAGAGAGAGAGAGAGAGAGAGTGAGAGAGAGATTGTATGGGGGAGTATTTTGTAATGTATTGTGACTTAATGATTGGTAGAACGAGATAAAAACAAATTAATAGCGTGTATGTGAGAGAGAGAGAGAGGGGGGGAGAGAGAGAGAGAGACAGACAGACAGACAGACAGACAGAGACTGCCACATATAACACTCACTGGACATACATGTAAAACAAAATCAGTTAAAACCTAATTACATCAGCCTCTCGCTCAAGGTCTTTTGTATTCAAGGAAGTACATGCGTGGTAGCTGTATTGTCTTGTAAGCAGGGGTGTTTTATTGGTTCCTGTATTGCTGGATTTGTATTTGTTGTGGTTGAGTTGTGTTTGTGAAGTTGTTGTATTTTTGACGGTGTTGCTTGTTGTGTTGCTTTCACGTGGTTGTGTTGAGCTTGATTTTAATGGTTTTATACGAGTAGCTTATTAATGGTGTGGGGTGTATTAAGCTGCTGTATTACTGTAATGGTGATGGTTGTTGAAGGTTAATGTATTAGTGGTGATGGGGGTTGTGGTTGTTGTATTAGGCTACTGTATTAATGGGGGTGGTTATTAGGCTACTGTATTAGTGGTGATGGGGGTTGTGGTTGTTGTATTAGGCTACTGTATTAATGGGGGTGGTTATTAGGCTACTGTATTAATGGTGGTGGTTGTATTAGGATACTGTATCAACGATGGTTGTATTAGGCTGCTGTATTAATGGTGGTGGTTGTATTAGGCTACTGTATAAACGTTGGTTGTATTAGGCTACTGTATTAATGGTGATGATTGTATTAGTCTACTGTATTCATGGTGATGATTGTATTAGGCAACTGTATTAATGGTGATGATTGTATTAGGCTACTGTATTAATGGTGGTGGTTGTATAAGGCTATTGTATTAATGGTGATTGTATTAGGCTGCTGTATTAATGGTGATGATTGTATTAGGCTACTGTATTAATGGTGGTGGTTGTATAAGGCTACTGTATTAATGGTGGCGGTTGTGTTAGGCTACTTTATTAATGGTGGCGGTTGTACTGGGTAAAAAAAAAAAAAAAAAAGCGTGGAATTGAAATCATCAACTTGGAGGTGGAAACTCAAAACTCAACTCGGGTGGGCAGCACCAGGAACAGGACTCCCCCAAAGGTTACATCTGGGGAAGTTCGACTCACTCTAGCCCCGTTAGTGTTAGGGTCAGGGCAGGGCAGAGTGGATTAGGGTAGGGTAGGGTAGAGACTGTAGAGATGAAGGGTAAGGTAAGGTAAGATAGGGAAGGGTAAATGTGTGCAGGGCCGAGAGAGCAAAGCATAGGGAGTGACGGCCAGACACTAATGATGTGGCTTCGCGTTGCATAGTAATGCATGGGTGGACAGATAAGGGAAGGGTCAGGATAGGGCAGGGCAGAGTAGGGCAACACGGGAAAGGATAGGGCAGAGAGTGGGTTAGGGTGAAGAACGTAATCCTCTCAGTCGTGTGTTAACCCCATCACCTGAGAGCCTTCATAGCCAACACGCCTTTGGGAGGTAGCAAGGCTGGCCATACTGTACAGTAGGTAGGGAAAGGGTTCTCCAGGCAAGTTACCAAAATCACATGAATTTTTCCCAAAAAGTAAAAAATCTAAATGCGAGTAATGGCAGAACGTCTTAAGGACATTGCCGGTGTGTCAGGCATCATCTTACACGTATGATATTCTTAGTAGAAGTGTTATGCTGATGTATAATACAAATTAAAGGTTGCACTTTTTTAAACTTTACAGTTTACGGAATGGTCGCTACACCACAGATGTTGCGAGAGCACCGTACTGTTAGAGTATGAAACACACGGCTGGTGAGGAAGACGGCTGTGAGTGGTAGCTGATAATTTCGAAGGCCTGAATAACGAATGAATGGATGCGCATCTCTGGATCCACGGCGCATCCCATTTCACTGGCTCCTTATCTCCAGCCTTTACTCTTTTCCATTTCTGATTCTAAATTCTTCCCATACCCAATATTAGTGGATGATGGGATGATGGTGATCACCCACGCTCTTTATGAGTGGATGGTGGTGGTGGTGGGGTGCTTGATGTGCAGTTTATAACTAAAACTGGGTGTATTGATGGGATTGGGTGGTGTATTAGTGGGGTGACGTACAAGGAAAGGTGCGATGCTGTAAAGGTAATGTAGTGTGCAGGCTGGAGGATGTACAGGTGGGGGGGAAGTACAGGTGGGGTGGGATGGTGTTCGTACCTGCCCATGACCCGCCTGGGGAACTTTTTGCCAACTTTCGTCATTAAGGCCGGTCCAGCGGGGTCGACCTTATTTATTTTTATTTTTGTTTTTTACCTGCTTTGGTCACAAACTAGGAGGTCCATACCCTGAGGCCCTGCAGTGTCCTCCTGTGCCCTAGCAGATGACGCCACAGACCGTCACACTCCACCACTTGGGTACTAATGCAGGACTGTATGCTGAAATGTATGTCAGGGATTAATTTATTGTCTTGCTTTGTTGCTGCAGTCTCGTGTTTATGCGAAGAGAGAGAGAGAGAGAGAATGTTTATGTTCGTTGCATGGGATAAAAATTGATTACTTTTCCCACTCATTTGTTATTGTATCACTCCCTAGTCTGTCATTTCTCACGTTCCCTCCCATTTCTCCCAGTCTCTTATTCTTCCCATTCCCTTCCATTTCTCCTTATCTCCTCTTCTTCCCATTCCTTCCCATTCCACGATTTCCCCCATTCCTCTCCCTCTCTCACATTCCCTCGCATCTTATCTCTTTCATTCCATCAGTAAATACACAAGACCATAACAGGATGACTGCTGTAGGCCGGTTTCTGAGCTCATCACTTCTTCTTCCTTACCTTTTTTTTTTTGTAAGACTGCTTACCTGATATCTTACCTCCTTACTTACCTAATATCCTGCCTTCTTACCTACCTACTATCGTACCTCCATACCTACCTAATATCCTGCCTCCATACGTGCCTAACATCCAGCCTCCATACGTGCCTGATATCCTGCCTCCATACGTGCCTGATATCCTGCCTCCATGCGTGCCTAATATCCTGCCTCCATACGTGCCTAATATCCTGCCTCCATACGTGCCTAATACCTTACCTCCATACCTACCTACTATCCTGCCTCCTTCCCTACTTACTATCCTTCCCTCCCTACCAACTAGCCGCCCTCCTAACTTCTCCTGTTTTTTTTTTTCTTTTACCAGTTTATTTACCATGCCTGCCTCTTTTTTCATCCACATCCTTACCTGCATAACTTCCACCTTACCTTCCTAATGTTCCCCCCCTGCTTCTCTCCTTTTCCAGTTTCTCTCTTACCGTGCCCAGTCTGTAATTTCTCTCCTCTCATTCTAACGTGCCTTCTCTCTGCTGTCTTTCCAAACGTGCCTTCTCTAATATCTAACCACACAGCATGCCTTCTCTCTAATGCCTTACCGAACGTTCCCTCTCTCTAATTTCGTTCCATCAGAGTTCCCTTCTCTCTAATTTCTTTCCACCTAACGTGCCAGCTTTCTAATATCATTCCACCAGACTTTCCTTCTCTCTCTCTCTCTCTCTCTCTCTCTTTTTTTCACCTAACGTGCCAGTTCTGTAACGTGTTTCCTCCTAACATGCCTTCTCTCATGTCTTCCCTAACGCGTCTTCTCTCTAATATCTCTCCGTCTAACGTGCATTCTTTCAAATTTCTTTCATTTTAACTTACCTCATTTTTCTCCCTACCTCCTTACCTAATATCCTGCCTGCCTGCCAGCGTGCTTGTCTGCCTGCCTACCTACCTGCCGCCTGGTGTGCGATGGGGTTAGGGGGACAAGAGGGATGGGGGAGGGAGGGGCAAGGAGGTAGGGAAGGGGAGAGGGATGGGAAGGGGGTTGGGGGGGGTCCTCTCAGCACGCCCACCAAACCTGTTTAGTTTCGTCTGACGCACCCTCTTCCTCAGCCCTCACCACTATCACCATCCTCTGTCCTTTTCTTCCTCGCTTCCCCTCCTTTCTTTTTTTTTTTAACCTTTACCATATTTCTAACCGTTGTTCCCCGGCCACGACTAGTCTCTGTCACTTCCTTCCTTCCTTCCAATCATCCTTCCTTCCTTCTTTCCTTTCCTCGTTCCTTCGTTCATTCCTTTTTTTCTTCCCTCTTCCATCTTTCTTTCTGCCTTTCCTTCTTTCTTTCTCTCCTTCCTTCCTTCATCTTTTCTTCCATCTTTCCCCTGCTGTCCTTTTCCGACTTTCATTCTTTTGGTCATGCTCCTTTTTTCTCTCATTCTTTCTGTTTTTTTCCGCTAGCTTCCTACCTCAGACACCTCCATGATCATCCTTTTTCCCTTTCTTCCTTCCCAAATTTATGGAAAGAAGCCAATATCCACCCAATTCCGAAGAAAGGAAGTTCCTCTGACCCCTCTGATTACAGACCAATAGCTGTCACATCTCCTCTTGGTAAGGTATTTGAAACTTTAATTAATAAGCACATTGTTAAACATCTTGAATCCAACAACTTAATTAGTGATAGACAGTATGGTTTTCGCCACAATAGATCCACCATTGACATACTCGATCTCCTAACTCATACCATCCATCAGTCAATTGACCTACATGGAGAAACTCATGCAGTAGCTCTTGATATTTCTAAAGCTTTCGACCAAGTATGGCACCATTCCCTGCCGTCCAAACTCCCTTGCTATGGACTAAAGTCTTTTGTTCCTTTGATTTCTTCATATCTTAGTAACAGGAAAATAAGAGTAAAAGTAGATGATCTATATTCCAATTTTCACTCATTTAACGCCGGCGTGCCGCAGGGGTCAGTTCTGGCTCCAACCCTATTCTTGGTTCATATTAATGATCTCTTATCTGTCACCCACAATCCCGTCCTCTCATGCGCAGATGACTTAACACTACATAGTTCATTCACACTCAGACACCCATTTACAAAGTCTAATATCTCTCAGTACAGCCATTTCCATAAATCAAGAGCTATCTGCGATCAGTGAATGGGGACAGAACAACCTTGTCTCATTTAATGTTAGTAAAACTAAATATATACAATTTACTAATAGACAGATATTGCCAGATTCGTACATTACCTTCAGTGCTGCTAATATTCCCATCTCCAAAAGTATTGAAATTCTTGGCGTCTCAACAGTCCCCTCAGCTGGACCTCTCATGTCAGATCACTTGCTGAAACCGCCTCAAAAAACTTGGATTATTGTACAGAGTCCGTAACTTCTTCACTGATGAGCAGTTGGCTATAATTTATAAGAGTCATGTGTGCCCTCAGCTTGATTATTGCTCGCCCTTGTGGAATGGATGTGGAGAGGTTGCATTAAAACAACTAGACAAAATTCAGAACAAAGCTGTTAGAATTATTAACAACCCTGCCATTACAAATAAACTACCTCCCCTGCAAGTATAAAGGAATGTTGCCTCCCTTGCATTATTTTACTGATATTTTTATCTCAAATGCTCAGATGACGTTGCGTCCGTGGCGCCACATCTCCATGCCTTCCCTCGTGCTACACGGGCATCTGGTAGCGCTCATGACTGGAATGTCACTCAGCCATATTGCAGAACTTCTGCCTATCAGAATTCTTTCATTCCCCGAACTGCATCTCTCTGGAACTCGCTTTCCCAGAGTTGTTTCCCTCCTAATTTCAACTCACAGCTGTTCAAGTCTAGCTGTTACGGATATTTTATGAACGGAGGACACCAGTAATCTGGTGTATGGATTATTTTTTTTTATTCATTTGTTTTTCCTTCCTCCGTTCTGTTATAAAAAAAAAAATCTCATTCTTCTTTATCTCACATTCTTTAATTTTCTTTACTTATTCCCATTAGTTCTCCTTCATCAGTCATTATTTTTATGTAACCTTTTTCCACTCTCTTTTCATTGCCATTGTTCTGCCTCAGCACCATCATTCATCCTCTCTCTCTCTCTCTCTCTCTCTCTCTCTCTCTCTCTCACACACACACACACACACACACACACACACACACACACACACACACACACACACACACACACACACACACACACACACACACACAGTAAGCCATTTTTTGCCGTGTGTACTTGTGGCAGTGAAACTTGAGGGAAGTATTTCAAAACACTTCTTTCCTCCTCCTCCTCCTCCTCCGTCTTCATTGGTCATCGTTATTGTCACCCATCCTCGTGTTGATGATGGTATTGTTGCTGCAAATGATGATGATGACGATGATAGGACGGTTACTGCTACTAAAACTACTACTACTGCTACTACTAATGATGATGATGATGATAATTAATTGATGGTAAAATTAGTAACTTATCCATCGCCACCTCTTGCACTCTTTCCTGCCACTGTCCATCCCACCCAACACTACCCTTTGCACCAGTACAATGACAGCTACTACTATCACCACCATCCTGCTTACCTCAACTACCGCTGTCACCACTATCCTTCTCACCTCAACTACCACTATCACCACCATCCTTCTTACCTCAACTACCACTATCACAACCATCCATCTCACCTAAACTACCACTATCACCACCATCCATCTCACCTAAACTACCACTATCACCACCATCCATCTCACCTAAACTACCATTATCACCACCATCCATCTCACCTAAACTACCACTATCACCACCATCCATCTCACCTAAACTACCACTATCACCACGGTCCTTCTCACCTCAGCTGCCACTATCACCACCATCCTTCTCACTTCAGCTACCACTATCACTACCATTCTTCTCATCTCGGCAACCACTACAGCTACCACTACCATCACTTCGACATCCACCACCACTACCACCATCACCACCATTATTTTTTACCCCAGCAACCAGCACTACGGTCTTGGTGAGCGGTTTTCAGATCAGTAACCACCACAGCCACCAGTACCACCCCTTTCTCTTTCACACCCTCTGCTACCACCACTATCACTTTCACTTCTGCAATCACTGCTACCACTACCACCTTACCGCACCTCATTTCTATAGCTACCAATATTTCCACACCTACCAGTCCTCATCTGTTTTTATTTCCACACCTACCACACCTGTTACCACATCTGCCACCACAACCTTACCCACTACCACACCCACCACCACTGCGACGTACTACCCCCACTCACCACAGCTACCATACCACCCATCATTATCACCACCATCACCACTAGCACCACCCAGTCACCACACCTACCACCACCACATACATTCCCTCATACGTACATACACGTAGTAGCTAAAGATTATGCAGTTACCCCATATACATCAATATCAAAGAAACGTAATTTGGAGTATAGCACGCGCGTGGTGGAGGAGTGTGTATGTGGAGAAGAATGTATGTGGAAAGGAATGTGTATATGGAGAAGAAGAATGTGTGTATGTCGCGAAGAATGTGTGTGTGGAAAAGATTGAGTATGTGGAGGAGACTGTGTGAATGGAAAAGAATGAGCATGTGGAGAACACTGTATGGAAAAGAATTAGTGTGGAGAAGAATGTGTTTGTGGAAAAGATTGTGTATGTGAAGAATGTTTGTGCGGAGAAGAATGTGTGTGTGGAGAAGAATGTGTATGCGGAGAAGAGTGTGTTTATGGAAAAGAATGAGTAGGCTACTTGGAGAATGTACGTGTGTAAAAGTTTTAAATGTTTGTGATGAAGAAAAGAGCTTTGTGTGTGTGTGTGTGTGGTGAAAAATGTGTGTTTTTGATATGGAGAGGAGAGGGGAGGGGAGAAGAGGGAAAAAACGAAGCTGTGGAAAAGAAAGGAAAGGGAATTGGGGAGAGGGAGGATGATAGAGAGGAAAAAAAAAAGAGGAAGGAAGAAGAATTGGAAAAGAGAGTGGGCGAGGGACACAAGAGATTAGAGAGGAGGGCAAGGGGGGGGGGAAGGGGAGGAAGAGAGGAGAGAAGACATGAAGGAGGAAGTGATAAGAGAGAGAGAGAGGATGGAAGCAAAAGGATGGGAAGAAGGATTGATAAGAGTAAAGTTGAATTAGATGAGTTAGAGAGAGTCTGGGAGGAATTCCTGGATGGAAGAAAGAAGAAGGAAAGGAGGGAGAGGAAGGAGGAGAGCCGAATAGGGAAGAGGTTGATAAGAGGAAGGTCTGAGAAGAGATTGATTTTAGGAGAGGGAAAAGAGAGGAAAGGAGAGGAGAGGTGGGGATAAGAGGGAAGGAAGGAAGGAAGGGGAGAGCAGGGGGGAGGGGAGAGGAGAGGAAGGAGTTGCGATAGAAGGGAGAGGAACAGAGAATGGAATAAGAAGAGTGGAGAAGGAAAGGGAAAGAGGGAATGGGGAAGAGAGGGAAATGGAAGAGGGGAGGGGAGAAGAGTTTGATGGAAGAAAGAAGAGAGGGGGAGAATACTAGATGGGAAGGGAAAATGAGAGAGAGAGAGAGAGATTAATGGAAGAGGAGGCGGCAGGATAGAGAATAGGAGGGGAGGGGAAAGAAGTGGCGTTTAATAGCCCCACGCATAGTGGAAGAAAGATGAAGGGGAGAGATATTTTTGTCCACGTGAAATGAAAGAAGGTTTGGCAAGAAAGAGTGAGGAATGGAGTGGAAGGGGAGAGGAGAGGAGGGAAGAGTGTGAACAGAGAGATAAATGAGAGAACAGCAGAGGAGGATAAGGTAGGGGATGTGGAATAGGGAAATAAGTGGATAAAAGAAGTGGAAAATGCTGACGAAGTGGAAGGCAAAAACATTTAAAGGAATTATTTGTGCAGCTGCTGGTGGATTGAGGTTTGGACTTGTTTAGTTCTTTTATAATTGGATGGTGGAATGTCGAGGTGAATTTTAATTTCATAACCGGGAGGTGGGTGGCCGAAAATGGATTATACAGTAACTAAGGGATTATATCTTTCGTTAGTGATTAATAGTTGTGTGGAGAGAGAGAGAGAGAGAGAGAGAGAGGACCACGACTTGTGCCTCATTTGGGAACCGTTAACCCCTTATCCACCATGGACTTGCCCGCACTTAACCCCTTGTATTCAGGCAGACGCTACACGATTTTATTCACCTCAGGCTAATTTTAGGCCAATGTTTAGTTTTATTTTGTTTCATTTAATTTCTTACTTTATTTTTTCCACTATCTGACTTTTATCCATTGTCAGGAGAGCCGCCAGATAAAATAGGGATTAGTGAAGGCTGTATTGGTGTCCTAATTTCCATCGTTTTTGCTAAAAAATATCTGGTTGAAGCAGTAATACCGTACAGTTTAAAAGATTAGTGAAAAAAAAAAAAAGAGAGAATGAGAGGAATGGTTGGAAGGAAAGAGATTGGAATGAAGAACGGGGGAAAAAAAAAAAAAAAGAGAGAGAGAAGGGGAGGAGGGCAACTGAGTGGAAGAAGGTGAAAGAAAGCTGAGATGAGAGAAGACAAGAGATGAGAGGAAGGAAAGGTGAGAGGAGGGAAGAAAGAGAGGAATTGCAGGGAATTTCCTTGACCGTGACAGGAGAGAGAGGGAAGGGCGGGTAAAGGGAAGAAGTTTAAGCGTTAACTCCCACTGAGAGAGAGAGAGAGAGAGAGAGAGAGAGAGAGAGAGAGAGATTCAGGGAAACATAATGGTGTGAAGTGTGGTGTGTGCGAGGGCTGGAAGGAGGGGAAGGCATTTCTGCTATATCAGAGGAGTGGATGGTGAGACAGTTCTGCACCTGACATACAGCGAGCACAGGATATTCGAGTCTGGAAAATAAGTCGGTGTGGTAAAGTGGTGTGGTGTATGTGGAGGCTGGTGTGGTGTGTGGTAACGGGAATGAGGTGGAATGGAGCTGTGGCTTGAAGGAGGGGAAGGAAGCTGTGTTATGTCAGGAAGAGCAGGGCAGGGCAGGCAGTTCTACACCAGTGAACATCAGTCAAAAGTTGAAAGTTGGGAAAATGGATTGAAGAGTCGATTGAAAAAGACTGGCCGAGGGGAGACCTGGCTTTTTTTAATTATTTGTTTATTGTATTTCTGTAACGTGAATTACCCAGGGGTAAGGTGGTGCAGAGGAGAAACAGTACAGCTTATGAATTACGGAAGAGTGGAAGAGTGTAAATTGGAAGGGGTGGAATACTTTATATTAAATTCGATTATAGCGAGGATTCGACAGTTTTGGCCAGGCTTGGAAGAGGGTTAAAGTCGCCCCGAAACTATTTGAGAGAGAGAGAGAGAGAGAGAGAGAATGTGTACGTGCATGATCAGCCTTTATTAATTTTCCAAGCCCTGCACAAAGCTTTGTGTGTGTGTGTGTGTGTGTCGGACAAGCCGTGGCAGTGATGGTAGTGGTGGTGTTGTTTTGTGCAGATCCATAAAATATCACGTATCCCCTGCCACCAGTGTATCACCAGTATAACCACGTTTCACCACCACTCTCATCACTCTCTTGTTACGCGTACTAGTTATAACCCTTAATTTACGCTTGTACTAGGTCGAAACTGCCATTCTTAATTGTACCTACAGTTACAAGTTGCATTTACACCAGTTATAAGCCGTATTTCTGTTCATGGCGTATTTTGCTGCGTAACATCACTTAAGTAGTTTTAGTCCTTTGGTCTTTCTCTTAGAAAAAAAAAAAGTATCAGTTCTCGGCTGGAGAGAGAGAGAGAGAGAGAGAGAGAACAAAAAGGTTAATCACGGTAGCCTTTGATTCTTTGATTTCCACGAATTCTGTGCTGAATGAAATTGTTAAAATTGTCTCAGAATAACAGATGAAAGAGGAAAAGAAGAGAAAGCAAGAAGAAGAATGAGGAGAAAAAAAGAAGAAGAAGAAGAATGAGGAGAAGAAAAGAAGAAGAATGAGGAGAAGAAAAGGAGAAGAATGAGGAGAAAAAAAGAAGAAGAAGAATGAGGAGAAAAAAAGAAGAAGAATGAGGAGAAGAAAGAAGAAGAGGAAGGAGGAGGAGAAAAGAAGAAGAAGAAAGAAAAGGCAAAGAACTAACAACATGAGGCGCCCCTAGCTGCAACAGGGTCAGCTGCAACAACAACAATAGCAAGATGGTGGCAGGTGGAATGTGGTGGAGGGATAGACGAAGGACATAAAAGATGCTGCTGAGTAGACGAAGGACGTAAAAGATGCTGTTGAGTAGACGAAGGACGTAAAAAATGCTGCTGAGTAGATCAAGGACGTAAAAGATGCTGCTGAGTAGACGAAGGACGTAAAAGATGCTGCTGAGTAGATAAAGGACGTAAAAGATGCTGCTGAGTAGATAAAGGACGTAAAAGATGCTGCTGAGTAGATAAAGGACGTAAAAGATGCTGCTGAGTAGACGAAGGACGTGAAAAAGGCTGCTGAGTAAACTAATGTGTCAGTGGGATAGACTAAGGACGTATAGTTTGCAACCGAAAAGCTGGAACATATAATAAAATCTGGTTGCAGAGTTTATGTTGCTCAGTTGCACATGTATGATTATAAATAGGTGTTGGGCAGGTGGGGAAATGGAGTATTGAGGGGGGGGGGTGTTAAGGCGATTTTTTTTTTAATTAACCTCTTTCAATCCGACGGTTTTTATTAACATTAGGACAGAACTTTGGAACCGGGCGTGGGGGTTGTGCCTTCTTATTTGCTTAACACTTTCATTACTTGGGTGCTCCCCTATTCTGAACTGCATCATTTGGTAGCGGACAGAATACATAATGATAATAAAGCAGCTTGGAATAGTACCCAGGCGGTGACATGTGAGGGTGTGTTGAACCTGGGTCTTGTTACTACGCACCGGCACATAACCGCACACTCTGTCACCCCTCCTCCCCACCACATCATACAGCTGCACCATATCACCGTCGTTTGTTTTTTTTAGTGCATGGGGGTACTGCTTGGTGTAGGGGAACGGACTATTTCAGCTGTGGCAAGTGTGAATCATCATCATCAAGCAAGCAATCAAGTAATCAAGCAGTCAGTCAGGCATCATCATCATCATCATCATCATCATCATTTCCTGCTGTTAGGAATGGGGTGACTGGGAACCGGAAACAGGAAAGGGAAGGACAGGTACAGTTTTATTCATCACTGTGTTTCCTCTTTACATTTATTATACACGAACCCTTCACTCCTTACAATACATTACTCACCTGAATTATACATTATGCTCAACTTACATCTTATCCTGAACCTGTAGGAAATGCACAGAACAATTGGCTTCGATTTTTTTTTTTTCTCATTGTGCCATGGGTTATTCATATGCAAGAAATTGGACCTACATAAGCTGTGTTTATTGTGAAATTGGGGAAAAAATCAGCTTCGTCGTGAGTTGTAGGTGGATACATATTTCGGCAAGCAGGTTAGTAGTAGTATTTTTATTATTAATATTTTATTATTATAATAATAATGATAATTATTATTATTATTATTATTATTATTATTATTATTATTATTATTATTATTGTGTGATCTTGCTTCTCGCCATTATCAGCTAGGTTTAGATTAGAACTTCAGGTAAAAAAAATTAATTAACTGATTGAAGTCTCACATTTAGACCTTTACTGTAAGTGCACACATGCGTACATATGTAGACGTGACCCATACGCACATGTGCACATGTATTCAGGGTTAGCAGTAGGTCGGCAGGGTGAGGACAGTAGGACAGAGAGAGAGAGTGAGAGAGAGAGAGAGAGAGAGAGGATGTCAGTATATTTGTGTGTGTGTGTGTGTGTGTGTGTGTGTGTGTGTGTGTGTGTGTGTGTGTGTGTGTGTGTGTGTGTGTGTGTGTGTGTGTGTGTGTGAAGTGGGCTACTTCGTGAGAATTGCTTGTAATGGTCCTCTTTATGTGGAGAACCTGTGTTGTTACTACCCACCACCACCACCACCACCACCACCACCACATCGCATCATGCTTCACGATCACACTGTACACCACACCATAAGTTATTGCTACACCATACTGCCACACATGTACCATTATGCCAAACTGCCTTACCACACAGTTCAACACCACCATCATGCCACACCACTCCACACCACACCATAATACCATTTCACCATACCCTCATACATCTTTATACCATAGTCTCACATGCACAGGTCAGCTACTATACCATACTACACCACATCACACTCAACCACATCAGGCAGCACATTCCACCTACAACCACACCAAGCGACTCAAATCACAGCCACACCCCGTCACACACCACACCACACAACTGCATCACAGGCACTACGCATCACCATCACCTATCACCCTACATCACCACTTGTTTTCATCACAACATCAGTCACCACCACTACTACCACCTTTGCCAGCTACCACCATTGTCACAGCTACTACCACCACTACCATCGCTAGTGTCACAGCTACCATTAAATCACCACAACTACTACCATTGTACCACCATTTGTCATTGTTACCACACACGGTGCACCACACCATCATCACTTAATATTATCACCACAGCCTACACCTTTTATCCAGAACATATCACACATCACAACATACCATCAGTTATAATATCACCACACATTTTACCGCCTTCGTTTTTATAGTCAGCAAAGCTTTTACCAGCATTAAGACTACTCAGCACAACTATCTGCTGTTACTCCACTATCACCAACGTCATTTCCATTTTATAGTTACAGCAAACTATTCCTGGTTGTTATCCCAAGTGCCTCGTAATACCATTCATTCCATCTTGTGTAGCCACGGTGACTCAGTGTTCGTGTTTGTCTCCTGACCTGCATGTGTGTTGCGGCGTGGCGTATACTGAGTGGATTCTTGTAGCATGTTATTTCATCAGATTGTATGTGTCGCAACTTGTGGATTGATGGCGATAACAGTGACTGACGCACACAACCACCCATCACAAGACTTTCATATCCCCCGCTCTCGCTGCGGACGCCTCATCGCGATTCGTACTTTGCAAGCATTGGTACGGGCTAATTTTGGCTCTCCACTCCACCTTATGTAAGATTCATTCCGGCTGTGGATCTCATGTGAAGCGGTGCAAATGTCCACCTTATATTACTTAACAACATGCTATTCTTCGCATTACGGTTGCAGCTGCCTAAAGACACACACACACACACACACACACACACACACACACACACACACACACACACACACACACACACACACACACACACACACACACACACACACACACACACCGTCACCACTCAGCCTGACATTAATGGGAGCACAACCACCATCCTCCCAAATCCAACTCGCACCATCAGGGCGGTGTAGAGTTGCCTGTCGCCACCTATAATGGCCCAGTTACCACCACCGTGTATTTGGGTTTGTATTGGGAAGCTGTAATTACCACCATCAGAAATAACGATACTTCCACCTCCACCACCACCACTACTACTGCTCCTGCTGCTACTACCCCCAGCTTCTCTGCCATCATCGTCATTGTCACCACAGTCCACAATCACTGCTGCTACTTCTGCCGCCACTGCCATCTTCATTGGCCTCTACACGATCACCTGTATCACCACTGCGACTGCAGCTGTCATCGCCTTTCATTACCACCTTCACTATCCCCATCACCTCCATCACTACAACCACCACTGCGACTACCTTCCCCCGCTGCTATTACTGCTACCACCATCATTACCACTACGACCCTGAAGCTGTCAGCCACTAATGTCACCACCACCAGCCCCACAACAGCAACCAACATCATGGCCAAAGCAAATATTATCCACTACAGCCAACAGTAGTAAAAAAAAAATAGCAGTTACAACTACAACCACAATTACCACACCACCACCACCACAACTATCAGTCTCCATTCCACCTAACCACCATCGCCTCCAAACTCCTCCTTCCCTTCAACCACCATAACTACCACCCCCAACCACCATAACTACCACCATCACAGCCACAACAACAACAACTACTACTGCTACTGCACCACCGCCATCCCAGCTACGACCACCATCACCATAGCCACCACGTAACCACCCCCCACAACGACCACTACCACCATTACCACAGCTCCTACCACAACTACCACCATCGCCACTGCCACTACCAGTCATCCCCAACCATCTCTAAGTCAGAGGGACGTAAGCGCGGTGTCCTTGAAGGCGGGAATTGCCAGCCTTCGCCATCTTTACCGCAACTACCACCATCTACCCAAACTACCACAATCCTCAGGGCCAGAAATGGTGCTGATTGGAAAAGTGACTGTGTGTGTGTGTGTGTGTGTGTGTTTATTTTGGTGTTAACTCGGTGTGTGTCTTGGTAGTGTTTTGCGCCTTCTATGTGTGTGTGTGTGTGTGTGTGTGTGTGTGTGTGTGTGTGTGTGTGTGAGCGGGGTTTGAGTGGATTTGCTATAAATAGAGTGTGAGTGGAGATCTGAGTGTAGAATAGGTGGGGAGATAACGGGAGGGGTGGAAATAGTGTGTTGTGAGTGTAATGGAATGGAATGGAGGAGGAGGAGGAAGAGGAGAAGACGACGAAGGATGATGAGGATAAAGGAGGAGGAAGAGGAAAAGAAGTTGAAGAAGGAGGAGGAGGAGGATAGATTAAAGAGGTGTAAGGGAATGATGGGAGAAGATAAGAGTGTAGACGAAGAAAAAAGAATAGAATGAATGAGATGATGATGATGATTGAGGAGGAGAGACGAAGAACGAGGTAAATATATGTAAAAATAGAGGAGTACATGACATGTGGGAGGACTGCTTGGATTGGCGAGAATAAATTGTGATAGAAACTTGAAAGCGCTACAGTCACGGCTACTGTGTGTGTGAACTTTGGGATTAGGACATTGTTTAACCTACTCCTTAGATCTCGTGGTATGTATTATACTCGTATTTTTTAAGATTTATTTTCGGATATATATTTGTCTGTTTTTCTGTGTACAGTATTTTATGGTTGCATTTGTGTTTTATATAATTGTTTGGTTTCATTTATATTTGTTCAGTGTTATGGTTTTCTTAACTGGTATTTGCTGTTATGTTTTTGTTCATCTTTTGTTATGGTGTCGGCATTTTCATGAAGGGCGTGCTTTATTTCCTTGTTTGTTGTTTTCTTGTTTATATTGGTAGGGTTTTGTTATATTTATTTCTGCCTTGCGTCGTTTTTTTTTTTTATTATTATTATTATAATGATTGCGTGACTAGAAAACGTAAATTGGAATCTGAGAAGAGGTGAGTTTGATCTCAGACTAGGTAAGGGGAACAAGTTTCTTAGCTGAATGTCGTTAATTCAGACTTCATAGTTGTTCCGTAAGACCCTCGAATATTTCCTGAAGCAACCCCATTAAAACCATCTTGAAATGAGACAGTCTTGCGTGTGTCCTGTATGGAGGGTGGGTATTAGCGCCGATGGTGACGTAGGAACACACTTAGCCTTCGGGAATTGACTCTAGATATGGACTTTAGATTAATATAGAGTTGGAGACATTCAAAAAATAATTCTCTCTCTCTCTCTCTCTCTCTCTCTCTCTCTCTCTCTCTCTCTCTCTCTCTCTCTCTCTCTCTCTCTCTCGTGTTTACCGTCTCTCCTTCAAATACAGTGCGGCAGAGATCGCTTACAACACCACACACGTTACCAGTATCCTTTTTATGCCTTGTTGTGTCTCATTGCCTGGCCGTGTGTGTTCGTTGCTTCATTGTTATTCCGGGGAAGGGTGGAGGTGGGTGATGTTCCTGGCCTCTGACTCACACTTCTCTCTGAATCATACTCCCACGTTAACACACACCAGCCAGGTTTTACAATATTTATTTATTTTTATTTATTTATTTTTTTTTTTTTTGGGGGGGGGTGCTTTTATCGTTGCTGTAGGACTTCGTAACTCGTTTTCCTTAGCGATTTTTTTTTTTTTTTTTTTTTTTTTTTTTTTTACGGCATAGCATTATCTAGCACTCGATTGGTTACTTCTTCATATCGACTTACTTTGCGTCAGTTAACATACTAAGAGATTCAGGTGCAAAATGCAAACTTATGTAACTGGAAGAAGGGTTGTGTAATCTGAAGCTGAGACAATATTCCTAACTCTTTGCTTTTCTTCATTCCAGTGTGTTTTAGGTTAATCTTCCGGTTTTTTATTCTCCAGTATTCTCCCTAAGGTTGGTCTTCAGGTCTTCTAGTATTCTGTGTAAGATTCCCGCGCGCCTCTATTCTTCCAGGCTTTCATGTAGGCTGGTCTTCCAGTGAGATTTTGTTATTTCCACCTTTCCAGTATCTGTCCTTCAAGTGTTCCAGTATTCTTTGGTTGGTCTTTTTTTTTTTTTTAACGCTCTTTTCTTTCTTCTTTCGTTTCTTTTTACTGGCTTTTGAGTTGCTTCGTTATCTTCATGCAGTCTTCCAGTGCTCTTCAGTCTTTCGTCGAACAGTCTTTCAGGATGCTCAGTTTCGTAGTCTTTCATTGTATTTATAAGCTTCCATCATGTTAGTCATCCAGTACATTATACTTCTTTGTCTTCCACCATACTTTATTTCGTCCACTTCCAGCCTTCGAGAATGTATAAATTCATTGGTATGCTTCGAATGATCCAGCCGTTCATCACGCATCATCCCCATATTTCTTCCACTTCCTCGCCACAAAGAATAATTTGGAAGCGTTGGTTGGTTCTTCCAGTCGTCCAGCACGCACTGTATCGTTCCAGTATCTCCTCACATTTACGGAAGGTCGATTATTTCCTCCAGTCTGCCAGCACGCCTTACCTCTTCCAGTCTTCCAGGGCGCAGCATATTCTTCCAGTCATTCACGATTCCTTCTTCCAGTCTTTTATCTTGCCTTACTTTTTACATTCTTCTAGTCTTAAAGCACACTGTACTCCATCATCCAGTCTTCCAGGACACAATGAACCCCACAATCCTTCCAGTTTCCTGCTACAGCGAGTTTGTGGAGGTGATTGTGTTGGCAGAGCGGGTTCATTCGTGTCCCAACCTGATTCTGCGTATTTATTTTGCTGGGGGGGAGGGGATGGATGGTAAGGGGGGGGGAATTGATTGAACGGGGAGGTAGGGACGGAAAGGGATGGGAGTGGACAGGGAGGGAAGTAGAGGAGAGACGGGGTTAGGAGAGGAGAGGAAATATAAAAGTTATGGGGAGGTGAGGAAAAGAAAAGAAAGAATAGGAATGGAGGGAGGGGAGGAAAGACGTGAATGAATGGACATACAGTAAGGCAGGCAGGTAGGTTGGTAGATAGGTAGGTTGGTTGGTTGGTTAAGCAGGTAGATAGGTTGTTAGGTAGGACGTAAAAGAAGGAGGCAGGCATCAAAAGAAGAAAAGGGATGGAAGCATGGAGACAGGATGTAGGTGTGTGTGGTGGGCGGCGAGGAAGGTGTGGATGGCGGCAGGAAAGTTATGGTACGGTGGGTTTGGCATGGGATAGTTTATTTATTGGTTTATATTTGTGTTTCGCTAACATTCTGGGTGATGTGTTTATCAGTGGAGTAAGTTAGTCCTTTTTGTCTTAATTTCAAAATGACAAATTGCTTGTATGCAAGAAGTTGTAGCCGCCTGTTCAAATGGTGTTTTTTGCCACCTAATGAAATTTATTTTTATTGTGAAGATACAGCAACACTGGACCGACATGAAGAGAGTGATATTGGGCCGAAACTTGTACCGTAACTTTATATGTACAAAAATTCAGTATTCTTCGAGCTTATTCTACTTTTTATCGTAGTGAAATACCCGAGTTGTACTCCATTTTCAGCGATGTCTTTAAGTTATGAAGAAAGGCAGACCATAATGAGAAAACTAAGTTCCCCGAATGGTTTAATAAATAGATGCCCCTATTCCGCCTTTAGTTTTTCTTGTCATGCCGTAAAAGTACCTAAACAGTACAAAAGTAAATTCATTATGTCTATGACTTTCGAAAATGAATTGGTATTGATATATGCTTTGCATTTCCATTGAAGGGAAGAAATTTTGCAGGTCTACAACGATCTCTCCCCTCCCTTCCCCTTTCTTCCTTCTTCCCACCGCCACCCCTTCAGGCCAGCTGGGAGTGTTTTGCCCCAGCCCACCCAGATGAGGAGGAGGCAGGTGGGGAGTGAGAGAGGCAGGCAGAGGAGGGTGAGCCAGAGTAGGGTAGTTAGAGCAGGATGAGGTAGACACAGGCAGGGTGACACAGGTACGGTTTGTGAGGATGGGTGAGGCAGGTACGGGTAGGGTGAGGCAGGAGGAGGCATGTAGACAGGTAGATTAGAGGGGTAGGCTTCCTTAATTATCCATTCATGTTATGATTAGAGGGAGTAAATTCCATAGAGTGGGTTAAATTCGTTAGAACCTTAGCTGATTAGGTAGATCGGGTTTGGTTGTGGTTGGTCTGATTGGGATATAGTTGGAGTAACAGTAGAGTGTGAGAGATTGGAGTGTTTCATGTTCAGTTAGGTTATACTTGTATGGTATGGTAGGTTAACTTAGGTTACCGTGTGTTAGGGTAGATTGGTATGCATGCTTGTGTTTGGTTACGTTCCGTTAGATTGTGTTAGCATAGACTGGAATGGTAGGTTGTGGAGGATTTGGCTACAGAGTTAGTGAGATCATAATATTCGTTATTACAGCAAGGGAACTGGATAATTAGAGCGAAGCGGAAGGGAGAGGCAGGTGAGGAGGGAGGGCAGGAGGTGGAGCTAAGGGCAGGTGCAAGGGACAGACCGGGCGGGCAGGCAGGCAGGTGTGTGTGATTGTGTTCCGGTCCTTCTCAAACACCTGTTGGCGTCACCCCAGGTGTTTTAATACCCTCACCCCCTCATGCTTATCGAAGGGACGCGAGATGATCCTAGACTGGGGCATTGACAAGCATGACTATGTGCATTAAGTATTTAAAAAAAGAAGATTACTGAATTACTGATCTTCCGTAAAACCCCCGGACGTGTCATGAAAACACCCGCGCTGAACCATAACACCGGTCCTAAATTCTCGAGACAACCCTAGCACGTATTTAGTTTGGATGATGATTGTTAGTCCCGAAGTGGTCACATGTAAAGGTGTGTGGCGCATAGGACTGTTGGACCCATGGGAACGACCAGTCATGTTTTTGCCCAGAGCTGGGAAAAGAAAAAAGCCTCCATAAAATTCAGTCTTCCTGCCCTTCAGCTAGTAACTCCTTATTCCTGCATCATGCGTCTGGTTGCCCTTCACAAAGAGACCTCCACATCCCCTAATTTATTTATTCACCTAGCTATACCGGTATCTATCCTGCATCGTATGCAAGGGAGACCTCGACAAAGAATTCCCCACACCCACACCACATTGTCAACGGTCGTCCTTCATGTAATCCGCCCCGTCCCACCCTCTTGCAGTTGCCAGCAGTGTCGTGTTTTGAGTTGACTGCCGCGAAGTGATTAATTAAAAGAAATTATCATCATTATCTCAGTCATCATCATCATCAGTCATCATCATTATTCATCATTCATCAGTATCATCATCATCTCGCCTCCTTCCTACCTGCTTTGGGGTGAGGTAGGGTCCAGAATGCAAGCCAAAGGACAGAAGAATATGATAATGCTGCAGAAAATTATACCCACATTTAGAAATAATATTTATTGAGAAGGTTCAGTAGTTTCAGCCCGACTTGGGCCCTTTGCAGATCATGTCAATGTGGATGATATTTATAACTGTGGTTTTAATTCTTCTAAAATAATATCATTACTCTCGCTGGCACGTAGGGCGAAACGAAATTGTATACCACATCTCCTATTTCAACACATATATCATTATCCAATACATCACTCATTACGTAAGAGTTTCAACAGTATGACATCAGTAATTTCGTTATTTAATTATTCAGAGCAAACACACCTGTGGAGACATACGGAGAAACACCTCTCACATTCAAACGTAGTGTGTTTAGGCATCTCGCAATGGACAGATCTTAAATTTGGTCTGTTATTTGTTTTTATTTTCTGCTGGAGGGAACAAGTCTTCTGGCCTTTGTTTCCTTTTTCCTTGTATTAAAAAAAAATAATAATAATAATCACGTACAACCAGAACAGCAGTGATTTCTGCATGCACCATTTTCACTACAGACACAGCCTCCTGGTTCGTACCTGCTCAGCTTGGGGAAGGATAAATTTTGGTCATCACTCTGCCACAGAGGATATGAATAACGGTACTTCTTTTCGAAACTACATTCAACAGCTGTATAAAATTTTCTCCCATGGTTTTTGTTTTGTTCAGATTATTTTTTTGTCATATATAAATTACCTGTTTTTTCTACATATACCTGAACGTTTCATTTTGGGGCTAAGGTTGTGTGTGTGTGTGTGTGTGTGTGTGTGTGTGTGTGTGTGTGTGTGTGTGTGTGTGTGTGACCACCTCGTGTCTCCAGTCATTGTTCCTTTGTTTCTACTCGGCCAGTCTCTCTCTCTCTCTCTCTCTCTCTCTCTCTCTCTCTCTCTCTCTCACACACACACACACACACACACACACACACACACACACACACACACACACACACACAACCCATCTGTAATTTCCCACCTGTAATTCTCCACTTAATAATCCACCTATAGTAATCCCTCTGTAATTCTCCACTGAATAAATCACCTTAAATTATACACCTTCATTTATTAACCTATACCTTTCCACTTGTGATAATCCACCTATTATATATTTTCCCCTATGATTCACCAGTATTTCCCCACGTCTGTATCCAGCCCCTCCACCGCCACGCTGTTGCTACCTCCACGTCCGCATTCCCTTCACACACCTGCTCGTCTTTACTGCTTTAACCCACACACATTTTGCCTTCCTCTTGGCTTTAACTTTTTCCACCTCTCCACACTTTTTCTTCCACACTTCTTCACCACATTTTTATCCACCTCTGTGAATTTCCACCATCTTAACCTCTCCATCCATCCATCCAAATCTGCATCCACCCTCACTTCACCACCATCCACATCGACATCCGCCCCCATTCTGCCTTCCGTTCGCATCTTCATCCACCATCTCTCCACACCTCCACCCTCCCTTTCTCCATTCGTCTTGCCTCTCCACCCTCCCTCGCCTCTCCATCTCCACCACACTCCAACCAGTCAGCACTTCTCACATTCGTACCCCGTGCCCTACCGTAATCTGCACCCCTCCCCCACCCCCACACCTTATCTCCCCTCCCTCACCCCCTCACCTTATCGTCCCTCACCTTAACTTCCCTCCCTCACCCCCTCACCTTATCTCCCCATCCCTACCCCCTCACCTTATCTCCCCTCCCTCACCCACTCACCTTATCTCCCCTCCCTCACCCCCTCACCTTAACTCCCCACCCTCACCCCCTCACCTTATTGCCCTTCCCTCATCCCCTCACCTTATCTCCCTTCCCTCACTCCCCCATCTTATCTCCCCTCCCTCACTCCCTCACCTTATCTCCCCTTCCTCACTCTGTCACCCTTATTTCCCCTCCCTCACCCCCACACTTGATCTCCCTTCCTCACCCTGTCACCCTCATCTACTCCACTCCACTTCCTCTCTCTTCTTCATTCTTCCCTTCTGTGCTTTCTCCTCACTCCTCTCCTCTGTCCTTTCTTAGGTTCTTCTCTCCCTCTCACCCCTCACCTTTCTTCTGTCACCTCTCTTCCTCTCCTCTTCATTCCTCTCCCTCCCCTCACCCCTTCAACCTGTCCCCTTTCCTCACCTCCAAATCCCTCTTCAAATAACCACCACTTATTCCCCCTACAGGGTTGACCTGACTAGAATAACTTTTTCGTTTTGCTTTTTCGGCGAAGATTACCTTGTCAGTTTTTTTCTGCTGCATCGTGTTTTTTTTTTTCTTTCTTCGTGTATTTTCCTTGTTATATTTAAAGATTTTTCATTTCTTCCATATTTCATGTTATTCCTTCAATGTCTTCTCCACGTTTTTCTTTTTCTCACTTATAAACCGTTTTCCTCTTTTCCTGCTCTGCATCTTGTTCCTTCTCGGTTTTTCTTACCAGCTGTTCTTGTTCTCGTGTTGTCTTCATCAACTATACTTTTCTTCTTCGCGTAGCCTACTGCGTTTTACGTCTTACGTAGTTAAAGAGACTGCCTCGCATAGGTAAAATTGACTTACTGCAGGGTACTCTCCTTTCCTGTCTTATTACATTTCCCCCTTCCTCCTTCCTCTCTCTCACCCTTCTGTTCCCCCCCCCCTCACCCTCCTCTCTTGTCTCCCTATCTTCCCACCTCACCCCACCCTCTTGGGTTTACCCTTCCACTTACCCCAACACTTTTTTTTTTTTTTATCCCCAACACTTGTACCCAGAACGCACCCCACAGCCACCCCCCTGTACGCACTACATCCCCTCGTCACCCCCTCACCCTTTTCCCTTTCCAGTTCCTGCATTGTGTTCACCTACCTTCTTCCCTTTTCTTTTCCCCTTACTGTCTCTTTTCCTTCGTCTCTTCTCTTCTCTTTTTTCTTTCTGTCTTTGCTGCTTTATCTGTCTCTTCATCTGTCAGTTATCTCCTTGTCTCCCACTTCTCATGATTCTTCTCTTATCTCCCTCTTATTATCCTCCCTTTTCCTCCCTCATCATCGGTTCCCATCGCACCTCCTTTCTTTGTTCTCCCTCTCCTCCTCCCCACGCTCCCTCACCCTTCCCTCCCTCCCCCGTTCCACCCATCCTACTCCCATCCCTCCTACTCTTTCATTGTATCTCCATCTCTCTTTCTTTCCCCTCATCCTCCATGTGCCTCCCTCCTCCTCCACCTGCATGTTCCTCTCTTTTCTTCTACGTTCCTCCCTCCTCTCCTGTGTCCCTCCCTTCTTCCCTTCCCCATGTTCCTCTCCCCTTCTCCTCTCCCATGTTCCTCCCTCCCCTTCCCTTCCCCCCTCCTCCCTCCCCCATCAGCTGTTGAGGGTGCACGTGGCCTTGGGGATCAGCTGACTCCCTGACAACAAAGCCACATCACCCCCACCATGCTGGTTTGTTTACCCTCCTCCCTCTGTCCCTCAGTCCCATAGCTGATTTCAGGGTTAGCTAGTCAGGACTGGGACTGGATTAAAGGATCTCTCTCTCTCTCTCTCTTCTGGCTTTATTTATATCTAAGTCATTGTATGTATGCATATTTTCTTATTAATTGGCCGTTTTTATTTCTCACTCACTCACTCACCAGCATATCCTGACTGACTGTTCACTGCCTCACTAGACAGTCTCGATGCGGTTGATTCCTTCTCGTTGTTGGCTAAAATGGCTGAATTGATTGCGGATAAGATGAACTGATTGACACTTTACGACACCTTTTTACGTGCTGCTCCAGGGCTGCCTGACTGGCTCTACTGACTGTTGGAGCCGCCTGTCCGTTGGTCCTGGTTGACTGAGTGTTGGTGTTTTTTGGTCGGGTGACTGATAGAGATGCCTTGCTGTCCATCTCGGTTGACTGACTGACAGACTGTTAAGATTGTAAAAGCTACCCTGTCTGTCTGCCGCGTTGGTTGCCTGACTGACTTGTAGGGTGTTTTCGGAATCATTGACTGTAAATGCTGCCTATCCATTTTTGTTGACTGGCAGACTGGCCAAAGGTTGGGTGATTAAAAGTTGCTTGTGTAATAATCTGTAAGTGACTGTTGAAGATGTTATCATAGTGGTGGTGGTCTGTCACATTAATCCTAGTTATCAACATGTTAGTTACATTCTTTCTTTCCTTTTTTCCGCCATTTTCTCTTCCCCTCCCCTTTTCCTGTACAGTACCTACACCTCCTCTTCGTTACATTTCCTCGTCCACACTCACCTATCTTACTCACCAACCTTCCTTCTGACTCGCCTTATGTTTTAGTTCAGTCTTCATTCATACCTGAAGAGGATCCAGGTCAGGCCGAAGCAATTGTATCATTTGGAAAAATAATTCTTTTGTATGTGGGTATAATTCGTATACAGTACTAGAGTTATCTGAGTTTCCCATGTCATTGAAATGGGTAGTATTTTTTTTTTTTTTTTTTTTTACTACCAATACGTGATTTTAAAAACCAATCTAAATAAATTATTCTAGTAATATCAAGAAAAATGAAAGTTGCGATTGTACTGACAAGGTTGTGAAATACACCCAATCTCAGCTGTACGTGATGGCCTGGCGATGTCAAAATGAAACGTAATATACGTCATGGAACTAAGGAGGTTAAGGAGACTAATAGCAACCAGACATGGACTGGCAGACATCCATCCGATTTTTTTTTTTTTTTTTTTTTTTTTTTTTTTTTTTTAATCGGCACTCGCGACGCAGGTTTAGCATTGACGTTGCGCACCAGGATTGTGCTTGTGTACCATACTTCATTTTATATATATATATATATATATATATATATATATATATATAGATAGATACATACATACATACATATACATACATATATATATATATATATATATATATATATATATATATATATATATATATATATATATATATATGGACCTCCTTCGTAATTCAAGGTTTCAGTAGCTATTTTAATATTTCTTCACGACTGGGGAATTTTATCATCAGTATCATAAAAAAGGCAAAAACAAAATTATGAGAGTGGCAGGGTATATGGAAGTTTACAGCGTATCTAAAAATAGTCTAGCCTCGCTCCCCTACTTTGCTAAGCACTTGTCTCCTGCCTGCCTCCCTGCTGCCTGCTTAATTAAACCTGCTTGCCTCCTGTTTATTGCCATCCTTGCTTGGATAATGGAGAAGGAAGAAGGAAGAGAAGGATGCAGGAAGAGGAGGAAGGTGGAGAAGGATAAGATAGAGCAAAAAAGGATGGAGCAGAATGGAGGAAGAGGAGTGGGAGGTGAGAGATGGGAGCTGGGAGGAGGAGGAGGAGGATGGAATAGGATGGAGGAGGAGGAGGATGGAGCCGGGAGGAGGAGAATGAGGATGCTGGAGAATAAAAGAGCAATAAGAGGAGGTGGATAGATGAGAATGGAGGAAGAAGACGGTGAAGAAGGATGGTACGAGGAAGAGGTTGATGGAATAGAATGAAACAGGAGGGAGGAGGAGGAAGATAAAACGAGAATGGGGGAGGAAATTAGGTGGAAGAGGGAACGAAGGTTGGAACAAAATAAAACCAAATGGAGGAGTAGGACGAGGAAAGAGAAGATACTGGGTGAGGAGGATGTAAGGGTAGGATGATAGAGGCTGAGAATGAGTACTTTGTGTGTGTTGGGACCTTGACTGTTCACCCGCCTTTATCTTACCCCATCTCTCTCCCCCTCCCCACGTCCTCCTTCCCCTTCCCCTTTCCCTCCCCTTCTTTGTTTCCTCCTCCTCCTCCTCCTCCATATTTTCTTTATTTTTTCTTGTCTTCCTCCCCTTCTCTTCCTACTAACCATTATCGTCATCAACATAGATACACTGACGTTCATGTTCTTAACCCCTTTTACATTCTGTCTCTGCGCGCATATCACCGCCACACCTCACCTGCTTTATTTTGCAGACCTCTCATGTCACCCTTCCACCTCCTCCACCTATTCCCCCCCCCCTCCTTCCCCTCCCCCGTCTCCTCTCCTTTCCTCCCTTAGTCTTACCTCATCTCCCCTCACGACATCCTCCTCACTTCCCCTCCCAGTATTTTCCTTCCCCCTTCCCATCATTTTCCCTTTCCTTCCACTTTTACTTCGCTCTCCTTCTCTTCCCTTCATCCCTTTCCTTCCTTTCTTGTTTTTCTTTCGATCTCTCCTTTTACCTTCCCTTCTCTTCTCTTCTTTCTTTCCCTTCCATTTCCTCCCTTATTCTCTTCTCTTCCCTTCTCGCTGTATTCCTTCTCATCTCTTTCTCTACTATCCCTTTGGTCACCTTCATTCCTTCTCCCTTATCCCTGCTCACCCTTCCTTCTATATAGCCTGAAGGTAAAGTCATGGGGGGGGGGGGATTAGGTGAAGGGCATGGCGTATACAAGGGAGGGACGACAAAACAGAAAGTAATGGTAGTAGGCAGTGGTGTGGTGTAGATTAGGAGAAAGGCAGAAGAGATGCAAAGCACAGACGATGAGACTGAAGATAGTGGCAGTTAACAGCGGTGTGGTGTAGATTAGGAGAGGACAGATACAAGGCACAGTTGGTGAAACAGAAGACAGTGATAGTGCACAGTATTTTGATTATTTGATTGTTATGGACAGACGTTTGTTTATGAGCATGGACCCTACTAATTCTGTAGGGACTCGAACCCATGACAGAACATACTCCTGATATGAGACATGCGAAGACCTATGTCACAATTTCTTGTATAGTCATGCCTCTCCCACCGTCCCTCTTCCTTCCTCCCACCATTCCTCCTCCCTTGCCCTGCCTTCCCTTCCCGTCCCACCATCCCCTTTCCCCTCCCACTGTCCCCCTCCCATCCCGTGCCTCACCGTGATTCCTCCTCCCTCATCTCCGCATCCTCCATTCCTGCATAATCATCATTCCTCACCCACCATCTTCCTTCCTGTCCCACCAATTCACTCCCACATCTAGCCTATGCCTCTGACAGGCCTCGAATAGTCAAGCTGTTAATGAAGGCTGTATCCAACTCCTCCAGTTCGAAGTCTTTCCTAAGCTGCATTAAATCGTTGGGTGACGGCAGTAACTGAATATGATGTGGAGTCAAGGGCAAAAGTTCACCCGTAATCTTCTGCCAGCATTGTTCTGCCTTCTATATTTGTCATTCCTTCCCAAACGATAGAGGGTATCCTTCCATCTGATCGTATTCTGTTGTGTGCTTCATCTTACCATCACATAAAAATAGTTTACGTAGCACCTTCCAGTATCATGGTCAGCCGAGAAGTGTCGGCGAATTAGGACATGAATGTATATCATCGAAGTGAAATGACAGAGTGATTTGTGTTGGGTTCCCCCTTGCGCTTTGCCCACCTCCAGTTAGGTGTTGCCATGGAGTATGTTGTGGCGTGTTACCTGGGCTACAATCGGTGTTCGATGTGAGGTCTTCGTGCGGTAGTGCACAGTATACCCTCCCCGAAGCAGGAGAATTTAAAGCTATCCAACATCTCCCCTCCCCTTCTTTCCTTTTCCTTCTGTCACCTCCCCCCTCCGTATCCCCTTCCCTTCCCTCCCTTCACATTACCGTCACCCCTTCAGTACTCCCTCATTGCCCGTTTGAAGCGGCCTCCCTCCTTCTCAGCTCCTTCGTTTCCCATCCTCTATCCCTTCCCTTCTTCCCTAACCCTCCTGCCTATCCATTCCGTCTTTTTTATTACCCTCCCCTTCCCTGTCCTCGTCCTTTCTTTCCTTTCCTCCCTCTCTAACCATTTCCCTTGTCGTTTTCTCCACCCTATTCCCCTCCCATCTCGTGTCCCCATTCCTTATCCCCCCCACCCTATTCCATTCCCTCGCCATCGTACCCCTCCTCCCCCTAGCGCCCCTTTCAAGAGCCCCCCCCCCCCCTCCACGACTCCTAAGCCTACAGTAGTTGCGACAGAGGGACCCCGACTGAGCACACTTTATGGCGCTAGACCTGCGAATTATGGCTACCCTGGGTCATCCTCCTCCCCTATTTAAAGCCACGTCTTTCAGCATTTCTCTTCGTCTTCTTTAAATCCACGTCTGCCCTTATTTAAATCCACATTTCCCTTATTTAAATCCAGGTCTGCCCTTATTTAAATCCACATTTCCCTTATTTAAATCCACGTCTGCCCTTATTTAAATCCACGTCTGCCCTTATTTAAATCCACGTCTGCCCTTATTTAAATCCACGCTTCCCTTATTTAAATCCACATTTCCCTTATTTAAATCCACGTCATCCCATATTTAAATCCATGCCCTCTCTCATTTAAATCCACGTCCTCCCGTATTTAAATCCACGTCCTCCCGTATTTAAATCCACGTCCTCCCATATTTAAATCCACGTCGTCCCTTATATAAATCCACGTCCTCACTTATACAAATCCACGTCCTCCCTCATTTAAATCCACATTCTCCCTCATTTAAATCCACGTTCTCTCTCATTTAAATCCACGTCCTTCCTCATTTAAATCCACGTCCTTTCTTATTTTTAAATCCTCGTCCTTCCTTATTTAAATCCACTTCCCAGCGTATTGAAGCCCCTGTACTACGATTTTTTTTTTTTTCTTGGGATAGGCTCTCTCCTGACGATTTTATTTACTGTACTTGAGAGGAACCGTTTCAAAGTGGAGGGGTTAGTTACAGCCTTGATTAATTCCTTCACTACCTATGTAAAAAAAAATAAACATTGAAATCATCTGGTGGCAACTTAAAATGAAAAATGTCATCGAAGTGAAGAGATTAATTCCACCCTCTGCTGTGTTTACGTAGGAATCAGTGTTATCTTAGGAATTATTGATACAAATCCGCCTTCATTAGATTAGGCAGGTGTGTAGGTAGGTAGGTATTCAGAATTGGAGTGGTAGGCAGTTAAGATTGGTGGATGGGTAATGTAGGTTCGTAGGTGAGATGGGTAGAACTGGGGAAGTAGGAAGATGGATAGGTGGATGGGTAGGTAGTTGGTGAGGTAGGATCGTGGATGAAAAGATAAGGCAGGCAAGTTACCAGGAGAGTAAGAACTGTAGGTAGATCCAGACATTCTCGTACTGTATCTCGTGGTAGTGTGTTGGGTAGGTAGGTAGGTAGACAGACATGTGAGAGGTAGATAAGTAGGTAGGTAATTTGGAAAGCAGGTTGGTATGAAAGGTAGATGAGTAGATAAGAAGGTTAGACAGGTAGGTAGGTAGAGTAGGTAGGTTCGTAAAATAGGTATATAGTCAAACAGGTAAGAAACACTGGTAGATCCCGACACTTGTATTGGTAAGTAAGTACACATGAAATACTTGTATTGGAGGTGAGAAAGGTAGCTAAGGTAGTTGGCAAGGCAGTTTCAGAGGCAAGCAGGGAAAAAACGCGGGTAGAGGCAGACAGCTCTCTCTTGACACTGTGTAGGTAGGTAGGTAGGTAGGTGAGACAAGCAGGTACACAGCCGGCAGACAGGATTAGAAGATATGGTGGGTGGGTAACAAAAAGCTTAGAGGCAAGTTAGAAGCACAGGTAGACGGTTCTCTCGTGACAGTGTGTTGTGTGTAGGTAGACAAGTAGACAGGTGAGACAGGTAGGTAGTAGATAGGCAGGCAGGTCGGTGAGTTAGACAGGTGTAGAACTAAGTAGGTAAAAGCACAGGTAGACCCCAACGGCTGTATTGGAATGTAGGTAGGTCGGTAGGTAGGTAGGAATATGAGATAGTTAGTAAGCAGGTGCGACAGGAAGATATGCAGGCAGGTAGACGAAACTAGTAGGTAACGTAGGTGGGCAAGGAAGGTATGAAGGCAAGCAGGTACGCAACACAGGTCGAATCGTGGTTGTGTTGCGTGTACCCTGATGGCCTGACTGGACCCGGTGTTGCGGGGCTGACGACCAAACAATAGCCGTTTCCTAATGCTTGACGACCGTGCGATTATGGTAACGTGTGTGTGTGTGTGTGTGTGTGTGTGTGTGTGTGTGTGTGTGTGTGTGTGTGAGAGAGAGAGAGAGCAGGGTGAAATGCAGTGGACCTGGTTCGTGTGGCTGTGTATTGATAAGCTGTGCGGTGGGGGATGGAGAGGGAGGGAGAGGAAGAGGGAGGATAAGAGAGAAGAAACGAAGGAATGGGAAGAGAAGAGGAGAAGGGAAGAGTGAGGGAGAAAAGAGGAGTGGGACGGAGAAGATGTGAGCAGGGTAAAGAGTAGTGGAAGGGAGGATCTGAAAGTGAAGAGAGGAGGGAAGGAGTTGGGAATGAGGGGAGGAAGAGGAGAGATGGAGAAAGGAAGGTGAAGTAGCAGAGGGTAGAGGACAGGAAGAGAGGAGAATAGATGAGAGGAAAAGAGGAAAATGGAAGGGGGGAGTTGGAAATGAGTTGAGAAAATTGAAAGTGGAAAGAGGAGTAAGAGAAGGAAAAGGGAAGAAGAAATTAAAGGGTAAGGAAGGAGGGGAAAATGGAAGAGGGGAGGGAAGAAGGGAAATGGAAGAGGAAGATTGGGAGGAGGGGAGGAGAGAAGGAAAGATGGAAAATGGAAGAGAAGGAAAGAGGTGAGAAGAGAGGGATCAGACGTCGAGCAGTGGGATCCAGTTTCGTGTGGATTGTATTGATATGTTGTGGGGGAAGAGAGAGAGAGAGAGAAGGGCGATTGGGAGACGAGAATGAGGGAAGATGGAGGAGGGGAAGAAAGTGGTGGAGAGAATGAGAGGTGAAAGAAAAAGGAGATGAGGAGAGACTGAAAAGTGATAGAGAAGAGCGGAGGGAGAGAGAGAAAGTGGGAAGAGGAAATGTGGAGAGAGGAAAGAGGGAGAGGGGAGGGAAAAGTGAAGCGAGGAGTGGAGAGGTCTGGGGGGAAGAGGGAGGAAGGGAGATGTGGGGGATTGTGGAGAGAGGAAGGGAGGAATGGGAGAGAGGGGAAGGCATGTGAAGGAGAGCAAGGAAGAAAAAGGGGAAAGGAAGGCGTTGAGATTAGGAAAGGGGAAGTGGGATGAGGGGAGAGGAGTGGAGAAAGAAAGGAGAGGGGAAGGGAAGGGGGGAGTGGAGAAAAAGGCGTGGTTGGTTGGTGGTGTGAAATGAAGGTTCCTCACAGACTTCCAGTCCAATGTGTGTGTGTGTGTGTGTGTGTGTGTGTGTGTGTGTAAAGGTGGATGTTGTTGCAGTGTTGTTTCAGATGACAAGTGTGTTGCAGTAGCTTTGTTTTGCAGGTAAGGGAGGGTAGTGTTGCAAGAAGCATGTATGTTGTGTGTGTGTGTGTGTCTGTGTGTAACGGAAATCTTATGTCATAGATAAATATTGTGGGTATGGGTGTGGGTATGTTGGAGCAGTAGGTGGTATAAGGGAGGGTGGATGAATGTTGCAGACGTTGGTGTGGATGTGTGGGCAGTGGAAGGTATGAGGGAGGTGTGGATGACTGTTGCAGCTGTGGGTGTGTGAGTGGTTCATGTGAGGGTTTGGGTGTGTGGGCAGTGGGTAGGAGATATGCAGGAGTGGGTTTGTTACTAGTGTGGGTGTGTGAGTGTTGCATGTGTGCAGTGTGGGTGTGGATTTGAGCGCAATGGAAGGTATGAGGGAGGTGTGTTTGTGTTGAAGATGTGGGTGTCGGTGTGTGGGCAGTGGAAGCTATGAGGGAGGTGTGGGTGTGTTGCAAGTGTGGGTGTGGGTGTGAGAGCAGTAGGAGGTTTGAGGGAGGCGTGGGTGAGTGTTGCAGATGTGGGTGTGGGTGTGAGAGCAGTGGGAGGCTTGAGGGAGGTGTGGGTGTGTTGCAGATGTGGGTGTGTGGGCAGTGGGAGGTATGAGGGAGGTGTGGGTGAGTGTTGCAGATGTGGGTGTGGGTGTGAGAGCAGTGGGAGGTTCCGAGGAAGGTGTAGCTGTGTTGCAGGTGTGGGTGGGGGTGTGTGGGCAGCGGGAGGTATGATGGGGGTTTGGGGGTTGAGGGACAGGTTGCCTAGAGCGCAGGAAGTGGCCGGCAAGACCTCCAACCTTCCTCTATGTCCTCTATTCTTGTACCTCTTCTTTTCATCACACATTCTCTGTTTCCATCCCCCTTTCTCTCCCCCTCTTTTCCCATCCCTCTTTATCCATCACATCCCATTCTTTACACTCAACCCCTTCAGTCCGATGACGTCCCTTGTGGTTTATTCTTGCGGCTACCACACGATTTTGTTCAGCGTTGAAGATAATTTTTGTACTGGACAGGTGTGATACAGGTGTTGTCTCTGTTAACTCTTTTCCTACGAGAGCCAGAAGTCCTGATTCTAATTCTCTCTCTCTCTCTCTCTCTCTCTCTCTCTCTCTCTCTCTCTCTCTCTCTCTCACCTTATTTTCCACCTCTTCATTCTCTCTCCTTCTCAGAGGTCTTTGTTTCTTTGTGTCATACCAATTTTTCTTTCCTGTTCGTTCAAGTTTCAGAATAGACGTCTTTCTTTTTTTCTCTCTCTTCACTTTCTTTCAGATAGACGTCTTTCTTTTTTTCTCTCTCTTCACTTTCTTTCAGTTTCTTTCTCCCCAGTTCTTTAACCCGCTCAGCGACGCCCTTTTATTTTAATCTCCCCCCCCCCCCACCAAGTTATTCTCTCTCTCTCTCTCTCTCTCTCTCTCTCTCTCTCTCTCTCTCTCTCTCTGTTGGGCGAAGCTATTATGTTGCTCGTATGATGTGGTGTGGTGTGGTGGTGGATATGATAGAATTGTGATGATGATGGTTGTGGTAATAGTGGTGGTAATGGTTGTGGTGACATAAATATGGCCTGGTGTGGTAGAGCAAGGGTAATAGCCTAGTGAGTGTAGTGGAGGCGTGTGGTTTGGTGGTAGTGTGGCGTGGTGAGGGCAGTAACCTAGTGAATGTGGTGTGGTGTGGTTAGGTGATGGCAGTAAGCAGGTGAGTGGTATGATGTGGTGTGTGTGGTGAGTACAGTATGTTGGTGGGCGGTGTGGTGTGGTGTGGTGTTCTGTTGTGTATGAAGAAGATAGTAACCTGTTACGTGTGATGTGGTTGAGGCATGCTGTGTGGTGTGATGTGGTAGTGAGGGCAGTAACCTGTTAAGGGTGCTGGTGTGGTGGAGGCGTGTGGTATGGTGTTGGTATGGTGGTGTAGTGCCCTAGGGAAGTTTGTCCTTGATAATGTTAGCTACGCGTCTTCTTTCCTCTCTACTTATTTTCCCTCTTCCTCTCTTATCTTCTCTCTTCCTCCTCTTCAGTCTTCTCTTTCTCATC